>NW_006768768.1:1471242-1471335 GCF_000204055.1 Melampsora larici-populina 98AG31
TGGACCATGGTTCACCACTACATTCTGATATATACTCACACTGATCTCGTTGCGTATCTGGCATGCCAGTCAACTTGTCTGAAGCACATGTGG
>NW_006768768.1:1471435-1471938 GCF_000204055.1 Melampsora larici-populina 98AG31
TTGACCATCCGTGTCTGAAGAATATGCAGGATCTAAGTATTCAATTGACAGTGGGTTCCACGGTCTCGCTGCCCCCTCTTTTGCCAGAGAGTTTCTGGAGCAAGTGTACGAGCAATCAACAGATCAGTAAGGTACGAGCAGCTCGTACGTAAATCTGGTGGCTTGCAGATCAAACGAGTCCTACTCCCTCTTTTCGTCCAGCACTAGTCTCATCGTTCGCCGAAGTGTAGCAGTCTCGGAACTTGGCAGTTTCGGGGGTAGCGCGATTGCGGGTGACCTCTAGGACGAAAGCGTACATTAGGGATACGCAAGACTGATTTTTGTGACTATTTATACTCAGGCTGGTCATGGCTAAGCAACCCTTTCTCATCCTCGTCCTATCACAGTCGTTCTTTCACTAGACCCTTCAACGTAAAATATATACATTCTTGTCAGCACCAACTTCACTTTACCGTTGATTTATAGTCTTGCAAACCGCACATCTACAGTCATACTCATCAACA
>NW_006768768.1:1472038-1475726 GCF_000204055.1 Melampsora larici-populina 98AG31
TACACTCTTTCGAAACACATTCTTTTTACTTACACTTTGCCAACTTGCGGCTTACGTTGTTTCCAGCACCTTACCCCGCCAACTGAAGGAGATCCTTCTGTCAGTCAAACAAGTCCTTCAAGACCTGGTGACACAAAACTGCCCAAAAGCGGACCATATGGTGATCTCCCTACGGTCTTTACCTATCCGCATGGTATCGATTGGAAGAAGAATCAAACCGAAGTTTATGATAATGACGGCAACGTTGTTTTTCTACTATCAAACAAAGTCAACGGTACAAGCATTGGAAAAGAATTTGTCATCAACTCGCCACAGGGAGATGAACTTCTAAGAGTAGCCATGGTGAGATTCTGATGCCTACTTCGGTCTTTTTATCGATAATCGAAGCTGAATAATCCCTCCATCTGAACCTCTTCTAGCATGTAGTACGGTGCTTAGTCCCGCAGACTTATTCTGCTACGCACGGAATCACCTACCAATATGACACCCGTGCAGCATTACCTGACAAAATCCACATCCATTCGGACACCAAAATGAAGGACGGATTGAAACACGATGAGTACATTTACCACCGCCGCATTAGAAGTGACACTGGAAGTATCAAGATTGGTAACAGCTCCAAAGACCGAGTTGCCAAGATCTTCCGTGAGTCTTCTCTCCTTACTCTCATCATCATCATCCTTTACTTGAGACCTGGCGAAAAACTCATTTTTTCGATCTTCGAAACCTATCAGAGGACAAGACAGCAGATGGATGGCAAAGAGAGAAGATCGGCCACAAGAAAGAAATCACAGTTATTCGAAGTAACAATGAAATCCCAGGAGTGAGTCAAAGATACTTCATTTTGAACCGAAGCTTGAAATAATGGTTTCAGTCAACTTACAATAACTCCTTCTGTTTCTAGCCAATCTTGGTGGGTACGGCCATCATCTCATCCAAGGTGATTCACAAGTGTGGATATTAATGAACCAGAGATGAACGTGACGAAGAATGGAAAATCATTCACTACTTTCAATCAATCAATCACTCTTTCACTCTTTCTTAATCACTCATTCCTCTCACTATCACATTCTTTTGTTACAGACCTTGATTTTAATTCCATTTTGATTTCATTGTCTCTTGTATGAAACTAGAGAGATTACATTGCTACCTTTTATGCCTTCATGTAGAGCAAAAGACTTTGTACTGTCGTCTTCTGAACATAATATAGAACTTTCAATTCCAAACAAATCATTAAACTGCTATGATTAAGTCTTGAGTGATCTGCTTGCCTTAAGGCTTCACCACCACAGAATCCAAACTGATCAAGCCTCAACATCCTAAAAATTTGATCAAGCTTTCGATCACTAACAGCGGGGATTTTTTCAATTTGCATTAATCTTACCTAGCTTTTGATGAGTCCTTGTTGATTTTCCAGTTGAGCGAGGTCTACATCTCAATCAACCTGAAACCTGATGTTGATCAATCTCGCCCCGTGTTTCGTAAATGGCGTTCTGGCTGTATTTCTTGATAATTTTCGGGGGCTATGTATTTCACCCCGTATAGGTGAACGCTACGTGATCTTATGATGTAGTGATTCAAAGCTGTTGCTCCCATTACTTTTTCTCTTCACTCAACTGTCAAGATTTCTTGAAACACTTCTTGTTGTTGATTGTTGTTTGTCATTGGAAACCAAATGAATATGGGGAAGTTGAAAGGCCTGCAACTTCAAGAGAATCAGTTTTAAGTCTAAAGAAAAATGAGAAATCCCAAAAAAATATGAAGAGGAGACTCATGCTCGAACCATTGCTATGATCAATCTCATCAAAACAAAACAATGAACATTCTAATCAATCAAAAAGTCCCAAAAAAGTCATCCTAGAATGAACAGTTTGTCCAGTTTGAACATTACCCACATCACATCTGCGCCATTATCAAATGAAGATGAAAATCAAATCACGTTAATAGTACGAAGCTTTTCAGACTCTGAAGCTTAACCTGCTAAACTCTTGCCTTTTACAAAAGATGGTCTCTTTAGATCTACATAATGTGTTTGATGATGAAGTCTCGAATTCAGATTCAAATTGCAATGGTTTACCAATGTAAGAAAGTATAGAAACCATGCAATGTACTTTTTTTAACGGTATCATCCTCTTTGATCAGTGTGCAGCTTATACAAAGCTGACTCCTGAATCTCACCGGCAATGACTATCTTTAGTTGTCCTAGATGGAGTTCCTCCTACAAATTTGCAAGTGAAAGTTTCCTCATTTGAATCAATTAAGAAGACCTACTGAAACTCGAGTCCCTTGCTTGTTTTCTTTTGAGATAGTCGTGATGTTAAAGCTTTGCCTTCTATACAATCTGGTGAAAATTGTTCGGTGATCATCATTCCACACGGGAAAATTTGGGTCAGACTTGATATCCAATCACGTCGACCTACTCAAGGTCAAAGATCTAATCTAAATGACATCACCCATGAAAAATGACTAGAACTGGCCGATTCTATCATAGCTTCTCATACGCTTTGTATCCCTGAATTGGAATGGGTAAGTTGTTTTCCTATCCAAATCACTTTCTTATAGTATCAAGTCATTGATTTCCTCATCAAAATTTCTAGGATATAGTGCGAGGCCCTGCGAATAATTTTATTTAAAAAGATATAGCGGAATAGTGTTCGATCTCAGGGCTATGAACAATCTCTCAGACTCAGATGTTCACAGTGCCAAAGTTTAAGGTCGAAGGGAGGAGATTTTTTAGAAAAGTGAGATAAACTGATTGATGATTACAAAAAGATATGGATAGAAGACCCGAGGGTCCTCGATCTGCTGATCTGCTGATTCCAAATCACTTTTTGACTTTCAAAAAGTTGAGTTCTGGCGGAAGTGTAGGCATCTGGAACTCCCATTCGATTTTTTATTTTCATGGGACCTCGCAATGTATGTACTACATATTCAGAAACTCATATGGAGTGATGGAACCTTTGGCCTTGAGACGGATCGCACACTTCTCTTGCGCCTCCCTGACCATAGCTGAGGCACTACACTCTGATGCTCACCCTAGATCGTTGCGTAGCCATCTAGCATGCCAGTCAACTCGTCTAAAGAACACGCGGGGCTGTCGCCAGGCCGATGTACCCGTTGATGCGCAGTTGTCATGTCATGTCCGGTTTTGTTGACCAGCCGTGTCAGACGAATATGCAGTTCTCGTTATTCAGTTGACAGTGGGTTCCACGGTCTCGCTGCCCCCTCTTTTGCCAGAGAGTTTCTGGAGCAAGCTGCAAGCTCCCAGTAGATGCGAGACTGTGTGAGGTACGGGCAGCACATAGGCAAACCTGGTGGCTTGCAGATCAAACGAAGCGAGCTCCCTCTTTTCTTCCAACACTTCTCCTAGTCTAATCTTTCGCCGAAGTGTGATAGCAGTCTTGCAGAGTCCTGCATCTTGGCAGTTTCGGGGGTAGCGCGATTGCGGGTGACGTCTAGAACGAACGCGCGCAAGTGGGATACACAAGACCGATTTTTGTCACTATTTAAACTCAGGCTGGTCATGGCTATTCGTCCCTTTCTCATCTCATCCCATCACAGTCGTTCTTTCACTACGATCAATAAGCTGTAATCCATTCAACGTAAAATATATACATTCTTTTCATCACCAGCTTCAGTTACAGTTGAATTTATAGTCTTGCAACCCGCACATCCACAGTCACACTCA
>NW_006768768.1:1475826-1535342 GCF_000204055.1 Melampsora larici-populina 98AG31
TCTAAGGTTGCCCGGATGTTGAGCCGGCTCTGGAGATCAGTTATCTTTGGACTCTTTTTCCAAATTCGGTCACCAAGTTTTGAGGTCGAGGTCTTTTAAAACGTCGTTCATAGGGTAAAGAACTTGGAGGTATAGACCTGTCAGGCCGTCGACATGCGGCCATATATTCGCGATATTCCACTGAGTCAGGTGGCATGTCCGGCGTAGCAGTTCCATTCATCTAAATAGATGACATTAGTCAAGACTCGGCAGAGAAACAAGAAGCATTTGACTGACAATGGCTATGGCCCAAGTGTTAGACGAAAACAGCGCGAGCTGATAGTAAAAATTTGGATCCCATGGTGCCGTCAATACGTTAGCTTTGGGAAAGCCTCTGACGAGCTTCCAAAAACGGCTTTGTAAGTCTTGGGTGATTTATTCCTCGGCCTAGACGACATATAGAGCAGAGATTCAGTTTTATCTTGAAGAAAAAACGAATCGAAAGGTGAGAACTCACCATCGTCTTCTCAAATTCAAGCATCTGATCGATTTTCTATCATTTGACCATTTGGTAAAAGTATCAGATACATCAATCTCAAACATTAGTAAACATGAAAAAGAAACACCAAAAAGGCTTACCGCGTTGGCTTGTTTTTTCTTTTCTGCTACATTGGGGCTCCGTATGAGCACATCACCAGTCTTACAGTTTGATCGGTAGATACGATTGACAAATTCAACAAAGGCTGAGAAGGAGTCAAGGGTTAACTCTTTTTTGCCCACTCGGCCCTTCCATATCAAGTCTTCGAACTCGTCGGTCGGGTCTAATGGTCTCAGTCTCTCAAGAATATTCAGGCTAACGCCTACACACAGATCCTTGAAGTCGTCGAAGCTCTTGCCATAAAGTGACGCCCTGAAGAATGGATCCTCTCCATCTGATGATAAGTCTTTCGAATTGATAATCTTCTTCTCCTTGGAATTGGAATCCTTGACCCCATCAGTCTTTTCCTCGGTAGCATTGACTTGCTTCTCAAACTCGAGCTTGAAGGAAACCCGAATCAACACCTCATGCAATTTATCAAACTCGGTGCGAGCAGGAGTCCCTATTGGTTCTAGTAAGGCGCCTGAAGGTAGTTGGACTGTCTCCTCAAATTGACCCGGAAGGTGATTCAAGCACTCGATGGCTAGATAGAAACAAACGAAGGTCTATGAGCGTCTAAAAACAGCAAGGTGAATGAGACAGACTGACCGAAGTCAAGGATATCAAAGTCTCCAGCTATGGATGCGTTACTTGATGCTGGCAGATCCATGATTGGGAGTGAAGAAGAAGTGAAGTGAGAGAGGGTTGATTGGACAGAGTGAACTGATCGTTAAGTAGAATTCTAGAAAGTAGAAAAGAAGCTGTTTACCAATTTCAAGAATGACGTCACCCAAACCCATCACCATGGGTGCTCGTAGAATTCATTTCTTGCAAGATTTGTCAGCCAAACTCAACACCTTGACACTGGCTTCCGATGGTGATGTGGCTGATGTTTTCACACCATGTCCGTCTCGTGTGAGCAAGTCGGCGTGCTCACACGGAGAGTTGTGTAATAGATTTGTCGAACTTTTTATTCAGTTTCATCTCTAGAAAAGATGAATCCTTTGTTAAGAGGCAATTGAAACGGTTGATTTTGTCGTTTGTCTGTTGGATGTTGAAAGAATGGCTTGGCAGCGCCTTTCTTTTTCAACGGCGGGTCATTTTGGCCTCCCCTTTGAGACTTGGACAGTGTCTCGTTGAGACAAGAAATCATGGCGAAAGCTTTTCAGCCACCATGAGTCACAATCATATGTTATATATATAGAGGGAGCGATATCGGTAGAACAATATCACATCACTAGCTTACCTCTTCAATCCTAATCCAATATCCTTGAAACTCGAATTGGTTAGACATGCGTAAGTACACTTTCTTCGCAAACACGCTTTGCATTTGAGGTTGAGAAACCTCCATCTGTAATGCAGCTCGGTCATCCCATCACTGGAAAAAGGGAGCTGCACCGACTTCCTTGAAAGCACTGAACGCCTCGGTGTACGACACTCTTCCAAAGCCCACCGAGGCGATTTGCCACTCATTGGCAACCTTCACTAGGTTCTTAGTTGGTTACAACAAGTCGACGAAGGCCTATCCACCTGGGCCTACGGTAGATGAACGATGCCATCTACGACCTCTAACTCAAGCCGAAATCATGTCTGACCGGCAAGTATTTTTAACCGAACCGGTGACTGTCGACAACGGGGTACCTGAAGCACCACTTGATAGATTCAAAATGTTCGCCCAGAATGACTTGAGACGCCATGGTATCAACCGATTGACATTCGATTGGGCAAAGGCCGACAGAGATATCTGGAACCGTACGATGGCTATATTCGTTGTCAAGCATTGGCAGTATGCCAAGTCGCAAGGTGCCTTGAAGCAATCAGTGGATTCGGCCCACAACACAGAATCTAACTGTATTGGGATAGTTCTCCGTTGGATACGAGGTCGTACCGTGGAAATCCGCCAAGAACGTCAATCTGACGATAAATATCGCAAGAAGGAAACCCGCCGTAAAAAAAGAGTGGTAAGCTCTATGATATTCACCTTATGAACTGATCATGGAAAATATATTGATGTCTTGTGATTGTTCAAGTTGTTTAAATATCGGTGTGATTCACTATCCCGTCTTCTCCTGGCCGCCAAGATTGATCAGCAAGCTTCCGACATCCTACCGCATCATGACTGTTGTTCCGAAACGGAATGGGAGCCCGAGAACACACACTATCCATCAGTCGGCTTGATTTGGCGAAGTCCACAATACACAAAGGTTCTCCATCAAATCGACAAGTTGAGTTATAAGTACAGTTCTTCGACTCAAGGCCCATTACTCGCATCCCAGAGGTTTGATCAATGTCGAACCTCTGCTACTCACAATGATCCGAAAGCTGCCGTTTGTCCCGGCCTTCCGGAAAACTGCTATGAGCCAACATTCCTCGCATATTTAACTCCTGAAGAGAAGACTGCACTTCGAATCAAGCCTGTCTCAAGTTGGATAAATACACTACCAAATCAAATACAAAATTTTGCTGTGTAGCTCGTGTTCAATTTGTATAGTAGTAGCCATGTGTGTTTACATGAAGTTGAGAAACAGATCAGGAAAACAAAACGTATTGTGTATATAGATATGACTCTCATGACTAGTTTTTATTACAATTTCATAGTATTTTTTATTTGTGTGTTCAATAGGTCAAGTATAAAAAGGTGTTAAAAAAATTGCGTGTATATGTTCTTCAAAAAGTTAAATGTGAAATGTTTTAATCATATATAGTATACAGAATCAACATCGAAAAATAAATTTTGCCACGGCGTATGTTTCCCAATAATGTCTTTTCGATCGAGCCATCTGCTCCTAGGTTGTTGTCATGTCTGCAATTCCCTGAAGAAGATAAAGTGGTTAGTTCTAGAAAGATAAGCGCACAGATACTGGTGAAAAGACTCACCATGCTTCGAAGACTGACAACAGACACTGTTGGTTTAGATATACCATATGTTCCAGCTGAGTTATGAAGCGCAGCACAATGACCAAAAATATGCTGGGATCCAATAGATATAAGTGAAAGGTCCAAATTATACTTGACAGTGGCATTCAAATGCGGCAACAATCGATAAGGGCTTCGATTCTCATCGATGGGGTCAAGGTTGTGAAAATAGTGAAGCACAAATATGGGGGTCATGCGACCCTCAGGGAGCATGATGTGTTGAATGACACCGTAGCCTTTGCTCCCCTGGTAGTCAAACTCTATGTAGCTGTTCCCCGCATGTTCGGAATGTATGCTAAAATTCTTACCACCATGCCTCCAAGACTTTGTCATATTGAATTTCACTGAAGTGTCCAGCCCCATATCTTGTAATATGGGTCGTGTTGATGCGATCACATCCAAGGATGGTGAAAAGGGCTTCCATTGAGATGAGCGAGTTCCAAGGATTATATCGGCGCCGATTTGTTCTCCGTAGTCCGATGGGACATTCTTGAGGAAGTTGAGAAAATAGGATCGCTCGGTTTGTTTGCTGATCATGGTCTTCCCAACTACACCTAATACAAAACAAATACAAAGGTTAAATTAGGAAATTGCAATAATAATTGGCACAGATAAACTAACCCCTATCTCCGCTTTTTAAACCTGCTACCATGGTTCCTATTATACGTTCTCCAGACCAGCATGCAGTGTAAGAAGGTGGTCCGAGGAGTCGTGTTTGAGCTACAAGATGTTGCGCATAGTGAAGGTTTGGTTTTGATTTAATTGCAGGCCATACTTCTAAAAGATGTGTGCGATATCTCGTCAGGAGATTTGGGAGTGTTTTGAGGTCATCAGTGGTCAGCGTCCTCGAGACGCTCAGATTGACGATCTGGATCGCAAGCGTGATAGCTGTGTGTATTTTGGAAGCATCTGACTGAGGTTCCGAATCGTGATGATAGGGGACTAGGGATAGGACCATATATACAGTGTATAAAATAAGCCACTCTGCCGCCTTAGGAGTTCCAGAAAAAGGCATTCCGATTTTATTTGGAACACGGGTCAGCCATGACGGAATAAGAGTGTTATCAATACTCTTATGCACCTCCTCAAGCTCGTTGATAGTGAGGCATGGGCCGCTATTGATCTGGACGGTGTCATCGGAACGCCCATCGGATTCGGGTGCGTCTTCACTTGGTTCAAAGTTGCTTTCTGTTCCCGACTTATCTTTCGCAGCGCGCTTGTATTGGGATCGGTTGGATGAAGCATCTGAAGAAAAGTTGAAGTCTAGAGCACTACTACCGGATTGGTGGCTCAAGCTCATTGAATCTTCTCGAAGATTTCCAAGCACTGATTCATTTGTTTGTCCGGGATATTGGCCGTTGGCGATGTTTGAATCCTGTTGCTTTCTCAAAGCTTTCCCAGCATCCGTAATGTGGAGGTAAGTGTTTGAAAGGTCTGCTAAAAGGCCAAGTATGAGGCAATGCATTATGTCTAAAGTAGCGAATTCGAGGGGCTGCCAATACGGTAGCTCGTAAAATGCCGAATGTCGGGCACCGTGTTCTTTCAACAGCTTCTCCCGAATCGCGGGGGATTTGGCCACTCGCCATCTCTCTGCTTGTCGTTTGTGCACAAGTGTTGTCCGTTGTTGAAAAATCTTATGGTCAACAAGATTGATATCGTCCAAAACAATGAAGCATTTTGAGCAAAATCTAGTGGCGCTATGTCCAGGAAATCCAGATATTTTCTTCATTGCGGGAACGTCTGCAAGAAGCGGCCACACAGCAACACTTATGAATCGTCCGTGCGGGTGATGTGATGTTTTGCTGAACCTGAGGCCTTGCCACAAATCTTTAAGCTCAGAAATCAAAGGCCTGAGTATAGAATTCATTTGATCACTATTTTGTTCTCGTCGGCCAGGCGTAATTCCGTAAAGAAACATATTATCGGCTCTGTATCTGATGTCAGGGGGTAGATTGTAACATATCAGTAGCATCACTCCACAGTGATGTTGACGCGCTCGTTTAGATCTATAGGGGTCAAACCAATCGCAATAGAATCCAAAAACTAGGTTTCCTGACTTGCGTGTAAAGACTTGCCCATTTTTTTTGAATGTTTTCCAAATAGTCCCATCATATATATCTTGTAAGGTCCCCTCAGGTGGCGGAGTGCGAGTGAGGTGGCTGTCAAGATGAGTTTCGAACGATGGGAATTGTAACATCCGAGCAAGCCATTCAACAAGGTTTTGATGATAGAACAATTGTCGTGGGCGGATTTCTGTGGATTTCTTCCGTGAGGGTTTGTATAATTCGGCATCACATCGGATTTGATCCGACGAAGACCTTTTGGAGGTGAAGCGTAACTGATCACATCTAGTCTTGGTAGGGTTTTTTTCGGGTGGTCCGTGGAGCGAATAGCATACTGGACACGACAGGGTTTGAATAACCGGTGCGTGTAGGTGAAAAGTCTTCAAGAGCTTGGGAATGGTAAGGGGTATTTCATTCCACACCGGTCGGATATTGGGGTCATTCACCGTGAGGGATGTCTGGACTTTCAGGCGCTCCATTTTCAGGGAGGTTCGACAAGCCTGCACGGATCCATTGCGTAATAAGCGATTATTTAACACGTGGACCATTGACTGGACACATGATTGGTGCTGAAGAAGTGTACGAGGAGTATAAAAAGGGGTGGTGTCAACCTCTTGTTGAGGAATTGATTGGGTCATCAATCGTGGATTCTTGCGAGCTGGTTCCAAATCTTCCACGTGAGATGAGGAGGGCTCAAGTGTAGCCTCAGCTGGCCGATTCCGTTTGCGAGTTGAGGGGATAGCTGCGCTGTCGACTCGTCCTGACGAATTGGATGCCACTGGTCTTAAAGATATAGACTCATGGGACAAGGCGTGAATTGTGACAGCTGCGTTAGAAGGGTCAGCTGCCGTGGAATGGAGCGATTGTTGGGCATTAGACGCTGCCAAGTGGCGCGGATAATTTGTGCGATGAAAAAGTCGTCCTGTGTGGGTAAGTCCGTCCTTTTCAAACTGACGCTGAAAACATCCCAAGGCTACACATGTGCAGCACATGTGGTCTGGTCCAAAATACGACATTCAGATTGAAGTGAATAGAATATGATTTGAGTGGAAGGTTAAATTATATATAAGAAAGACAAAGTGGAACGAAATCTTCCACTGGATGATGCCATAAATGCTTCGACATCAACTGTGGGAAAGCCTGCGGTGAGTTGGCTATTTGTTGTGGGTCATCCGTTCATTTCGAATGTTGGTTGGAGTTTGACGGCTCGCCAGATGCTTACGATTTATCTGAAACACCGGTGTAGGCATCCTTGTGTATCTGCACAGAAACACTTGGGTGGAGGCTTATGCGAAGCTAAACGTGGTGATTTGATCATCACCAAACGCAGGTCTCACTGTGATGAATAGTAAGGGTTGAGATCAACCATTCGCCATCGATAAACCCTGGACGTACGTGAACGGTTCAACAGTACGAAGGTCGGTCAAACAAGGATAAAGCGTTTTGGGAGCGAAGGCTCGCTGAATTTAATTTAAGCACAGTTAATGATAAATTCGTTAGGTTGGATGTGATGGAAAGATTTTGCTCAGCCTGGATGAAAGTGGTTTGTGTATATTAAATCAAACACAAAGCACCCTCACCGATATGGAAAGTAGGAGTCGAAAGCACCCGCTTGACATGGACGATCCAAATAATACTCGTCATCGGTAGTATCATAGATATCAACTGCCGGAAAGGTAGATAGCTGCTGATATCAAAGCAAGCGAATCTTAAGAATAAAAATTCTACGTCGGGACGTTTCTCAAATTGGAACATGGTATGTCACATGATCAGGTTCCATGAGTCCGGGATTGTGCTTCTCGAAAGCTGAGCGTATAAGTGGTCATTATGGGAAGAGGTGTGATTTCGAAAGGTTCGAGAAGGAATCTCGAACCTGTGCAAAAATGAAATGTAGTGAAAGTAATGTTGGTATCAGACTTTCACACTTCAAATTGTGCTTATGTATCACATACATACAGGGCCAAAAGTATTGTGTGTACACGTCTGGAAACACTGATGAAAGCTATGGACATTTCTTCTAATTACCTAAACGAGAAGAAGAAAGAAAGAATGAAAATGGTTTATCTATAGATACTTTGAAAACAACTATTTACAACTATTTACATTATTGGTCTCCAAAATTCACAATAGTTACCAATGACAAGAGAGCGGAGGATTGAAGAACACATTTGAGACGACGACTCGGATTGTTGTCACTAGATAGTAGTGGGAAAGAAGGAGCACCCATTCAGACTAAATCAATATGTTGAGGTGATAAAAAACGACGTACCTGCGGCTAGTGCTTCAAACATCATGATTCAGCTCAAGGTGGACCCACTGGCCTCCTCTTCAGCCAGGTTGGCACGGGATTTGAAAACCCTCATCGCATCCTGGATGGCTTGCTGGACATCAACAGCATCCTCTTCATTCAAATCCAATTCCGATACGATCAAACCGTCTGCATTGTCCAACCAGCCCGGAGAAATCAATGAGGCTTGAAAGCCTTTTGGAGGAAAGCGATCGGGGTCCGCAGTGGGAGCGTAGTTCCCTCGTTCCACCAATTGCTTTGCGGCCCTACGTTCCTTTGGTATAGTTTTACGCTTCCAATGGGATTGATCTAGGAGCATTATCAATGTATCTAACTCCGCGCTCCGCCAGTCCAGCCGTAACCTCTGACGAGATCCAGAGGCATTTGTCGGTTGAAGCTCGTCTTCCGAATGGACTTCCGGATGGGATAACATGGCATATTCGGCAGAACTTTTGCCCCAGAATTTGAAGGCTTCGTGTAACCGCGCTTCAACAATCTGAATCGACATTAATTTCAATGTGAGCATTGAAATTCTTCTTTCATAGAATATGAAAGTGACTAACCTTCTCTTTATTACGCCTTTTGCTCGTAATACTATGAGTAATTGCAAAGTGATCTTCTAGCAACTTTTTACCGGCCGGAGTCTTAAACATCTCAACATGCCTTGTTTGCTCGCGATGTTTTGGGGCCTTGTTACCACACCATCTTCGAAGCACTTCTTCACGGTTGGCCGGAGTATTATCCGAAGAGATGATTCCAAATGCTCTTGCACCATTTGCGTCATAAGTCTTCACCCAATGAGCAAGTATGATTGTTGCTGTCGCAGCGTTCCAAGGGGAGTCGTAAGATGCCTGCCAGTCGAAAGTGCAACGTGGAAACCCGGCCATCGCTAGAGCCGCTTCACATTGTGTACCGAAATGATGAGCATAGCGTGTGCGACCACCAGCGCTGATTCGAGAGGTAAATATCACAGGTTGCATAGGTTTCTTGATGGCCGCCATCTCAGCTGCATCCTTCTCGACAGTCTTTCTCTGTTTTCGATTCGGCTTAAAACCAGTCGGTTTTTTTGCAAGATACTTTTGCATTGCTTTGTCTTGAGCATCTCGAATAAATTTCTCACGTAATTGTTTGCGACACTCCCAAGCTTGGCGTTCCTCTTCTGATGGTGGATCAGGTAATTTCGGTTCGGAAACACTTTCGAGCATTGATGTTCCCCTTGCCTTCCGCGGAATACCCATCAGCATCCGGGTGTACTCGTGGATAGCTCTCGCAAGAGGCGTGGCAGCTTTTGGAACCTCATGTTGAGCAGCAACCTTGCCAATTTCAGCTTCGCGGTGCCTGATCTGGGTCAGGGCTTTAAGTTTTGCAGTCCGTTTCCTCTTCCGCTCTAGGCTCTCTTCGTGTGTAAGTCCACCATCTGTTCAACGCTCAGGCAAGTCCATCGTTGTCAATACTACGCTAACATTTAGATGCCCATGTATCCAGACGTCACTAACCTGAGCTTTCGTCGTCTTCATCATCTGATCCCCCCTCGACCCCTATGTTTTAAAATTCCAAACAAGGCCAGGACTTGAAATCGGTGATCAAGACCCCACGATCATGCCGAAGGAAGCACATACCTTGACGTTGATAATCATCCTCTTCAACCCTTTGGCGTTTTGCACCACCCGATGATACGCCTGGTGTCATCTGGGTCATTGTCGGAGGTAGACTCATCTTCGAATTGGTTCAAGAGACAATGAGTAATTTGAAAAAAAAAAGGAAACGAGGGTGTCAAAAAAAGCACAGATAAGGTATGTACAAGTATCCGGAAAGATTGATAGAGAAAACAATTGTAAAGACAGCGTGATCGAGATACCTGACTTTACTATTCGAGCACGGATTTTAACTAGTGCAGCATGAGACCCAAATCTTTAAGGGCAGGATGGTCAACGTCAAACCATCCAGCCCTTCCAAACAAGGCCACATTAACCTCCACGACGCATATGTAGCACCATTTTTCAAAAACCGCCGAATACCAAAACACGTCTATGATTGTTCTTTTCCAACGGTTTTTCAAGACCAGCCATCGACCTTTTTTTTACAGACACAAACTCACCCATACGTGCAAAAAAAATCGACGATATGCCTTCGGCCAACCAATTGAGCCGGTAGTGTCACTGAGCCAATCTGCATAGCCCATGCCCTCACACAGATATTCTAAGAGCTCACGCGGTAGGCCACCACCGATCACATGTTCAACAGTCAAGTTTGTCATGGATTAACCTTCCGGAAACGTTCATCCGCATCCCATTTACCCGTATACCACTTGATTCAGACAAGCGCACGCTCACTCATTCGGAAGATTGTGACTGGTATATTCCCAGCTTTGAGCGTGAGTTGCGTGTAGCACCCTCAATGTTAGGCTTTGCACATCTACCACTCAAACCCGCCTCTGCCATTCCACCGGCTGTGTATGTGCTCACAATCGGCGACCATCTAAACTTTCCTACAACACCCATCTCAGTTTTCAGACATTTGCGCAAGAGGGTCGTTCCAGGGGGGCACTTCGCATCCAAAAACACTTCTGCATTTACCACATTTCGGTTGGGTAATCCTAGCGGTGGTCTGAGATTACCCCGATCTAGAGCAACTGCGATTACCCTTTTTTTTCAATACTACAATTACCCACCTGTCGTGCTAAGTCTAATCTTAACTTTTGACATATTTGTTCATTGCTCATTGATCCACTCACACGTAGGTTAATGAATTTTGTACGTACCCGCATAATATCAGGGTAGTTTCCTGTTTCACAGAATTATCAGCATGTGCATGCAACACTAAATCATAGATTTAGTGTATAATAACCGGTGTCGAGTGACCTTTTCAACACAACTTTTTCAAGCTCAGTCAAGCAAAATAGCCGAAGAGTTTCGGCGTGAGTAACTGAACGTAATTCTAAGAAGGATTGGAGAGACACGAGCTTTTCCGATCCTTCTTAGAGATACGCACACATGAACCATGAAACACCTATGTGTACTTTGCTATTTGACCACAAGAACAAAGAGCACACTCTCGCAACACGCATACAATTGAAAACTTCGGAGAGCTGAGTCTTGCTGCAATTTGAGTTGTCTGACTGATCATGAGGGGGCATTGATACCGCTCTCAATAATATCGCGCCATATTATCACATCAAAATGTCCAATGTACCAGTACGGGTTCCTAATCAGCTCATAATTACCATTACTAATAAGATATATATTGCGGTGCTTACAAGCGCTTTCCCTTTTTTTACTCTGGTGAGTCCATGCCAGCCAAAGCACTATGTCCTTCAACCGCCGATATGAGTTCTGAGCGTCATTTTTGCATATTTCCAGCTGTACTTACACGCCCTCAATACTAACTTTGATGACAAAGATTTTGTCCTTCAATCGCTTTGGTTTACTTGATCCGCAAGGGTATCAAGTGATCCAATTAGACCTGAACCAACATGTACGGTGAGCAGGTACTTGGTGGAGGTTTTCAATACCCAAATTTCTGTCTGCATTTTGTGCAGCCACAAGCAAACAGGTTGAACATAATAAGATTCCACACGCAAACATAAGTTTAGCACAGATAGTAACAGTACATAGTTACAAGGACGTAGGCACCAGTGAACTCAGACCTCCATATCTTCCAGTAGCTCCACGGGCTCTGAAATCTAAATTTTAGGGCTGAAAGGGAGAAGCCCCTTTGAGGAGAGTGATAGAACAGAGTATAAGATAATATTGGTGCAACCCGGAGTCTTATATACCCTTTACAAAAGATCACAGTTGGACAAAATTGACATAGGCACGTGTATGTTGTATGACAATCAGAGAGAAGTGAAAAGTTTGGGACGATATTTGAAATGTGCTTTGAAATTGTGGAACATCTTACGTGTTTGATAGATGATTTTTTACAATTCTGTGAGAAAGAAGCGCGGATATTGTTTCCTGAGCAAGATCAATCATAATAAGGTATTGTCAGGTTCGCATCGAAATATAAAAGCAATATGAATCACAAACCGTTTCCAAATCGTCAACACACCTCAGACTTGTGATTGCACGGCGGGACCTGCAGCTTCAGCTGCATCATTCGACAAATTTCCCTCTTCGGCAATTCCTAACTTTCCTTGCACAGCCCCGAGCTTATTGTAGAGGTTTGTAATGTCATCTTTTGCTTTATTCAATTCTTCCAAGCGCAAGGGGACCAAGCCGTTCAATTCGGTGGTGAGATTGGAAAACTTCTTGATAGAATCGTCTAAGTCTCCTCGTAAAGTGGAAATCTGAGTCTGGACGCGAGACTCAAAATCTTCAAGTTTAGTGATGATGGAATATGAGGTTTCGAAGTTCTGGTCGGTGTGGATGTCGTAAATCTCGTCATCAGAAATATCGTCGTCACTAGTGTATTGCTCGTTGTCGACTCCGTCCAAAGAGTGTTGCACAAGCTCGCCTGCGTCACCCGGAAAGATCTGGTCCATAGCACCCACGGCAGGCAACACCGAAGGCTTCATTTTGAGCTCCCATAGGTCTCCAATAGGTAGCGAGTTTTTGAGTTCCTCAGAGTACATGTCGGCAGGCAGATGACGAGGTATGAACCCGTATTCATTCGAAGAGCTCGAGATGAATTTACAAGCAGAACGACGTTTTTGAGGATCCGCATTGCGAGACTGAGCAGCAAAGTGAACGCGCGCCTCGATAGCTTTGATGAAGGCAATCATTTGCTCTGACCACCATCGAGGTATGACATAGTGTACTTCCCTAGCAGGATAGCCACTAGACATTAATTGGACTTCAGCGATATCACCCATGATCAGGTAATTTCGTGGTTGGAAGATCGACGCCAACGGTCTTGCAGCGCCGCATTTGATCAAGTAATCCGCATATTCCTTGAAGATCTGTCGTCAGAAGGTGGTCAGCGACTGGAAAGGCAAAATTCACGAAGTAAAAACAAGCACACCTTCTTTTTTTCGGCTAATTTATAATGTCCATCAAGGATTTTGTTATTGCTGCATTGTTCGTGATACATAAACGACAAGCGCTTGAACTGGGTCTTGAAGACTGGCATGATGATCTCGAGTCTGAGAATATCTTGGTGGACGGAGAAGTTGTAATAGCGATTTTTTATCGCATTGTAGAAGGAGTTCCAGAAGATACCCTGGGCCAGAACGTTCACGCGTTCTTCTAAATCCGCCTCCCATTTGAATGAGAATCGTCGAAGGCCCCAGCGCTTTAGCTCTAATTCAAGGTCTTCGAAACGGTGTGGGCTCAGGTGAACACCGGTTTTCTCGAAGTCGGTCACATCGATCATTGGCATAGAAGTCCCGTGAGGGAGTGGTTGTCCTTCTGGGAAGCGTTCAAGCATATCCTTTTGCTCGTGCGCTGACAGGGTTGGTGGGATGGGTGATGCCTCCGAGTCCCGACACATCAACACTCGAAGGTGACGTCGGACAATCGACTGAGAGATGAGGTATGATAAGCAAAGATCTTGTATACTTTGAAACGAAAAAGTAACTAACATGAACATGAGTCATCTCATTTTTCGACAGAGCGCCAAGTGCGTCAATTTGACGAACACTACGAGCCCATATCTTAGCGCCCCTTGATTGTATTGGAGATATTTTGTTGGGGATAGTGAGCATTCTGGACATGATGTACAGGGAGATAATGAAAGCTTATTTCTTTAAGTTGGACAGGAGTACGAATGAACTCTGCTCATGGACGACAACAGGGAAAACGCGCAGGCTTTTATAGGCCTCCGTCGACGTATTTGGCTCTGGTCGAAGCGCGAGGAAAGCCAGCGGCCGATGTAAAGACTGAAAGAGCACGCTCATCAGTTATAAAACCTGTGGAAGGCGGGTTTCCAACCCATAGCTTTGTGAGGTCTCGCTTACATCCGAGACACTCTTTTCGTGGTTGAGCAGATGGGTCGGCAGACAGCTGCAAGCAAGCAATATCAAATCACCCTACTTGATAAATTGCAATGTTTGGGCGAGCACGCTCGGACTGGAACTCGCGTAACAAATAACGAAGTAATGGCGAGAGAACCTCATTAGGTGGGTCTCGTTGGATTGAACATGCAACGGCTATTTCAAGATCGGCGGAAGAGCCAAAAAAAAACCGATAGTTTCAAGCAGTGCGCGTTTGGGACCGCTGTTGTCACAAAGAGGGTTGAATGGATTCGATCAGACCGCCTATGTCTGATCAACGTCTCACTTAGACAAAGGGCGACCTTTAAACATTTCGAAAGACATCTTCGAAGGGTCTAACAACCTTACATGAGATGTCTTTCGTGTGAGCACGTCGGCGTGCTCACGCGAGACGGACATGGTGACCGTCATTCGCAGTAACAACGAAATCCCAGGCGTGAGTCACGGATTCTCGACTCTGAACCAAAGCTTAAAATAATAATTCCAGTGAGCTTAGAATGTAGCTGACTACTTACCATCCCCGTCTCTAGCAAGTCTTGTTGGGTACTGCCATCATCTCAGCCAAGGTGATCCACAAGTGTCGATTATAATGAGCCAAAGATCAACATGACAAAGAAAGATATTCATTCACTTTTTTAAATCAATCAGTCCTTCACTATTTCTTGATCACTCAATCATTTCACCATTACATTCTTTTGTTACAGACCTTGATTTTGATTCTATGTCGGCTTCATCATTTATGAAATCAGGCAAAGTTTATATCGTTTCCTTTCATGCCTTCATGTAGAGCAAAAGACTTTGTACTGTTGTTAATTCCCAACCTAATATAGAATTCAATTTCAAATAATTCATCAAATGGCTATTATCAGTCTCGAGTGATCTGCTTGCCTTCGCTACCGCGCAAACACTTATCTTGAGGAATAGAACTATGAGGTCAATGCAAAAACTGATTGATACTCAATAACCTGATAGTTTGATCAATGTTTCGATCACTCACGGGAAGAATCTCCTTCATTCTCATTTGTCTTAGTTGATCAATCTCTATATCAATCATCCAACCACGATGCTGATTTTTCTCAATTGAACTGGAGACGATCTGAGATTGTTCAAGGTGTCAGCTTTGTAATGAAGCTGCACACTGAGCGAGAGAAATGGAACAATCTAAATAAGAAGAAGATTGTCAATAGAAAGATTTGTAAGTTTCGATGAGAGAAAGGATACAATGTTGATTAATGAGTAACCTTTAAGAACTTAAAAATCATGACGTCATTAACAAAATAATAAAACAGTGAGGTAAGAAGAAACCATAAGCGCATACAGCCATCTCTGACATAACCCATATTCAGAAAGTTTGAGTCAGAAGTATGGGTTTTGCTAGGGTATCTGGTACCTGAATCTCTTTCAAACACCATACATATATATTTGCAGACAAAATATGGGTTATGAAAAAGACAATTGTATTAAAAAAAGGCAGACTCCTTAGGAAATCCTAGAAAAAAAAGTAACAAGAGTCTGCTGCTTTGTAGCTTTAACATCAAGCAATCAGCAGTGTCTAAGAGAAGCTCAAAGGACCCTTGCATACCCCCGCACTTCCTTTGAAGTTTGCATCTTTGCTTCCCAAGTGAAATAGCATGATGTCTGAAGCTTTGGGAAGCTCTTGAGAATAACAGAGTTTGTAATGTGTGATGTGTGAAAGTTGAACAAGGTTGAATAAGGCTATCAATGCAGTTTGTTAGTTGTATAGAGCTTCTCAAGCCTCCCTCAGTTGATTCTTTTTCAAATGAACACGGACTTATGGATTATGGGCTCTGGAGTCTGATTTCCCTTAAACACCTCATGGGTTATGGCATACCATTTATGGGTCATGTACCCACTTTTTCCACAATTTTTCTGCAGCACCACCAACAAAGTTACTTGAAGTTTTGAGTCTGAGGTACCATTGGACTAGATTACCTCAGACACGCAGTCCAAGGTAATGCTCCAAGACTTTATTGGCACTTAAAAAGACCTTGGATCAAATACTCAGACATTGTGTCTGAGGTAATTTGGTCCAATGATACCTTGGGGTTTCATTTCCAAGCTAACTTTGTTGGCAGTACAGATGGTCAAAATTGTATGGATTTTTATGGAGTATGGGTCAGGGCACAGATGGAATTTGTCAGACAACTGTAATTTTGATCTTGATTTATTTTTGAGTGCAAGTATTCTGAAATTACACACCAAGTTAACCTAAAACAATATGTAGAAGTAGGTACACTCTTTTTCTACTCTTATCAGAAACACTTAGTTTACAACATCAAATCTTATAACCCTTCTGATTCTTCCTGTTTTTGATTATTTTCTTCAATTCATATGATTAGAAGAAATAAAAAATAAGACATATATAAAAAACTATTCCTCCTATTTTAAAAGATTGTTTCCTTTTTTCCCTCTCCTATCAAGCCCCCTACATCAAGAGCCCACCTCAATGTGAAACAAGATTTACTTCTATCTGGATGCCAAACCAAGTGCCTGGTGATGTAGTCAGCCAGAGGTAAGAGACACACTTGCTAAGATAGTCTCATGTTTATGCAAGTCCTGTGTGACTAAACCTGTTTGTGTCAACTCTCCTGTGTAGATCTCATCCTGCAGATGGAAAATGGAAGCTCTTAATTATTCCAGGTGATGTACAATCAGACAAAGCTGTCGAAATACAATCAAGACACTTACCCTGACCGTTGTATGACGGACGTATGGTAGCGGTTTTTGGAGTTGGATTTAGTTTTCTTTCGTTTTTGTTATCAGAGATGTTTTAGTGTTTGTGATCTTTGTAGACGAGTCAAGAAAAGTGTCTTGTACATCTTTCCCAATAACGTTGTTGTTCATCTTTCCCAATATTTTATTTTGATCTTTTTCACTTCTATGTATAGCAAGGCTCGGTTCTCAATCTCCCTCTCTTTCCTCATCTTTTGGAAAGAGAGTGAGTACCTTTTTGCCTTTTTCACTATACACGTTATCTTACTAATATATCTATATGTGTTAGAAATCCTTAAGATCATCATCTTCGAGCTTTTGAGTTCTTTATAAAAGTTTTCTCATCACTTATATTTTCCTCCTGCTATCTAGGTACATTTTATTTCTCTCATACGCTCTTTTATTATGTCCTGTCTTCTCATGTCTCTTATTTCTTTTCTACTTGTCTTTAGGTTAGTTCCTTAGAGGTCTGCATACCTCGAGCTGGAGAAGAGTGCTTACCTTTAGCACTGGTTTATTAGGTTAGTTAACAAGTAATAAATAATATCTTTTGGAAAGAGAAAATCCTTAAGATCATCATCTTCGAGCTTTCGAGTTCTTTATAAAAGTTTTCTCATCACTTATATTTTCCTCCTGCTATCTAGGTTAGTTCCTTAGAGGTCTGCATACCTCGAGCTGGAGAAGAGTGCTTACCTTTAGCACTGGTTTATTAGGTTAGTTCCTTAGAGGTCTGCATACCTCGAGCTGGAGAAGAGTGCTTACCTTTAGCACTGGTTTATTAGGTGTTCTCATTCATTTACATGGTAGCGAGAGAGACAGTTTCGACCGCATCAATCGTTATAACATATGAATGAAGAAGAGTTCCCATTTCCAGTAGATTTTTACACCTCTTCTCCACTAAACTCATCAACTTCATCCGCTGAGGATTTTCAATCAACATCTGATATCGATTCTGTTGGCGAACAAACCATCTTAGAAGGTCTTATACCCAACATGGCATCATCTACCTTACCGCCTACTAATGTAGGAACTGCAACTGTCACTTCACTTTTCGGTAACAAACGTTACCAAATTGCTTCTCACATGTCAAATTCATTATTGAAAATAAGTATCACTGAAAAGCTCAACGATACCAACTACCCTAACTGGTCATCAGAGGTTCGAAATGGTACTAAATCATTATCTTTTACCAATTTCCTCCTCTCAGATAAGGATGAATCAGGCATCAATGATGATCTCAAGATTTTCAATGATGTGGTTCGAGAATCCCTCACTACGTGGATGATATCCAAACTCGATCAACCGAATCGTAATTGGTTTGAACCTTTTATAACTGTAGAAACTGGCATTGGTCCTGATCTCGAATCTTCCCCTAGCAAACTATGGATTAAGATCAGAGACCATCACGCTCCCCGTACTCCAGCACACCAAATGTTAATGAGAAGAATTCTATTCCAACTCAATCAAGGATCTTCTACTCTATCAAAACACCTAGACAATTTTCATCGAGCCTATACGGCTTTTACTACGTCTGGTGGAAGCATTGGTCAAGTAGAGTTAGGACAACAACTTCTTATGTCCTTGAATTCTGAATGGATCAAAGTAGCTGAGGATATTGCGGATAAAGATACGTTCGAATATAATTCAGTGGTCACTGCTCTCAATGTTCGGATTACGAATCGAGAAATGTTGCATCCTAACACCAAAAACTTACCAATTATTGAAGCCAACGCAGTTAGTCCTATGAGAAGACGCCAAGGGTTTGTTCAGACTAGATGTTCTCCCAAGAAATGTGTATCTTTAACACACACCGAAGCTGATTGTATCAGAAACCCCAAAAATATTGATAAGTACAAAGCGTGGGTTGCATCCAAGAAAGCAAAAGGGGAGTGGGTTGAGAGAGGACCGCCATCGACATCATCAGTCTCAGTACACCAAGCCGAAGCAATCACTGTTCCTCAGTCTTTTCCTTCACTATCATCTCTTCAAGACGCATTAGAACGATCTGAGTTTTCCGCGAGCGCTAGTGCCGTGTATATCGTCAATTCAAATGCAGACATCGAAAACGAGCACTTCGGAATAGTTGATTCCGGAACTACACATCATATGTTCAAATCAATCAAATACTTTGATGTTAAATCCTTCATTGCTAGCTCATCTCCCAGCGAACGAGTTGGATTGGCTGGCGGTTCAACTACGCTTGAAATTCAAGGAAGAGGAAACGTCACCTTAATAGGACCTTCCGGTGATCTTACAACATTGACCGACTGTCTTCTTGTCCCATCTTTGAAACAAAACTTAATTGCTGGTGGTAGACTTTTATATGAAGGATGGATCACTACTCGTCGCGATAATGGTTCATTCGTTATTCAAAAGAATGGAAAAACGGCACTTACCGGAAAGGTTGATCCAACGTCTATGCTACTCCACGTCAATGCGGTTCGTACATTATCATCTGAACCCAGTCCTAGCTCTGCCGCAATAACCGACAACATCACTGAAACACTCCAACTTCTTCATCATCAACTAGGTCACCCGAATCTTGCATATTTAAAGCAAATGATCAAGGGGGATATAGTGTTGGGAATTCCTGTTTCTTTATCAAAAGTTGTATTGCCACAAACACTACCATGCAATTCATGTGACTTAGCAAAAGCTCATTGTCAACCGCACTCTCAAACTCGTACTAGATCTCTGCATCCATTGGATAATGTCCACATAGACCTAAGTGGAATAATGCGTACACCTGCCCTATGTCGAAGCCTCTATTTTATCCTTTTCACTGATGATCATACATCATTTTGTCACATTACTGGCCTTAAATCAAAAGAGAAGGAAGAAGTTCATGATGCTATTCAAACATATCTTTCCCTAGTTGAACGTCAATGTGATCGAAAGGTGAAATGTCTTACCCTTGATGGTGGCGGTGAATTTCTTAACGACGTAATGTTACCATGGTGTCAAAGTCAAGGTATATACCTTAGAATTACCGCTGCTTACACTCCTGAAGAAAACGGTGTTGCAGAACGATCCATGCGCACCATAGTCTCCAAAGGTAGAGCAATGCTACTTTGAGCAAACTTACCAATTCGGTTCTGGATGGAGGCGGTGAAGAATGCAGTCTTCTTAAACAACCGCACCATGACCACGACTATTCCGAAGAACAAAACCCCTTTTGAAATGTGGTATGGAAGAAAACCAGATATATCCCATATCCGGGCTTTTGGGTGTCTTGCCTATGTGCTCATCAGAAAACCTGACCGCGATAACAAATACGCACCAAATTCTGAACACGGTGTTTTAGCAGGTCATACCGAACACAATAGAAACTACAAGATTTTTACGCTTAAAGATTCTAAGATTGTTATCACACATGATGCTTCTTTTCGAGAAGATGTCTATCCTTTCACACAACTTCCTACTTTTGACATATCTCATTTGACAGCAGATGAAGAAAACGTCGATCAACTCGTCTTACAAACTGAACCACCTGTATTGCCTGCTACTGAACCAGACAACGATATCGATGAACAACTAGTCACTGTAGCAGACGTTCCCATTGAACCCTTACCCGATGTTCTTCCTCAACCTTCACTCCCACGTCGTTCAACTAGGGAGGTGCGGCCGGTAGACCGTTTTATTCCTAATTCTAATTTCGTCTTCTGGTATAACAACAAACTTTATGATGATGTATTCATACCCAGAGGGGACGTCAGCGCTTACGCATTCGCCGTCAAATCAAATGTTCGCCTAATAACTGAACCTGGGTCATACAAGCAAGCCATGAAAAGTACTGATTCAGCTGAGTGGAAGAAGGCGTGTGATAAGGAAATTGAAAACATGACTCGTAAAAACGTCTGGACCATCGTCGACCGTCCGCTGGATGCACCGGTGGTAGGTTGTCAATGGCACTTCAAAATCAAACACCGGCCTGATGGATCCATCATCAAATACAAAGCACGTCTTGTAGCAAAAGGATTTACTCAAACATTTGGTGTTGACTACGATAAAACTTATGCGCCAACTGGTAAACCCGCCTCGTATCGAGTACTTGTAGCAATTGCATCTTATTTTGGTTGGAGCATTCATTCTATGGATGCGGTGGCCGCTTTCTTGAATTCATTGTTAAAAGAGAAGGTTTACATGGAGCAACCGGAAGGTTATGAAAGTCTTGGTAGCGAAGATCACGTCTGTGAACTATTGCGTGCGCTCTACGGGCTCAAGCAGTCGGCCCATGAATGGAACGATGAGTTTAAAACTATGCTGTTCACCATTGACTTTGTTCAGGCTGAGGGTGATGAGTGCGTATTCATTAGACGTCGCTCACAGTTTGATATTATCATTTTTTACTTGCACGTCAACGACATGGCAGTTACTGGCACCGACCAATCCATTCCCGGTTTCAAGAAAGAAGTTATGGCTTTCTGGGAAATGGATGACCTCGGTGAGGCGACTTGCGTGGTTGGAATCGAAACCCTGCGTGTCAGCAAACACCACTACGCTATCCACCAACGGTCAATGACGGAGGCACTCCTATTGCAATTCGGCCTATCAGACTGCAAGCCGGCCTCAACACCCATTCAAGGAGGCTTAAAACTCACCACCTCAACTAGCGAGGAGGCTGCTTCTTTCGCCAAACTCAACCGACCCTATCGATCCGGAGTCGGTAGCTTAATGTACCTGGCACAATGCACACGCCCCGACATCGCGTACGCCGTGGGTGTTTTATCACGTCATCTGGATACCCCTTGCGAGCGCCACTGGGATGCCTTGCAACACGTCATGCGGTACTTGCGAGGTACGCTTAGCCTTGGCATTCATTATCACGCCGGGGACACCACCATTTTCAAGATGCAAGCTAGCTGGAACGTACCTATCACAAATGTCGACTCTGACTGGGCTGGCGATAAAAGTTCAAGACGTTCTACTACAGGTTACTTGACAACTATCTTTGGTGGGGCCATATCTTGGAGGTCTCGTTTGCAACAAACAGTTGCACTTTCTTCAACAGAAGCGGAGTACCGCGCCACAACTGAAGCTGGTCAAGAAACTCAATGGTTACGAAACTTATTTCGCGATGTTGGTCTTGAGTACTCTGGCCCAATCAACATTAACTGCGACAACTTGGGAGCATTGGATCTGGCATCTAACGCGGTGCACCATGGAAGGACCAAGCACATCGAAATTGAACATCATTGGATACGTGAACAGGTCAATCAGGGTCAAATCAATTTAGTTTATTGCAAGTCCTCCGAGATGACAGCGGACTTGCTAACAAAACCTTTGCATCCTGGGCCGTTTTGGGAGCATATGAAGGGGGTAGGATTAAGAAGATGTGTCTAATTTGTGTCTTGATTGAGGGGGTGTGTCGAAATACAATCAAGACACTTACCCTGACCGTTGTATGACGGACGTATGGTAGCGGTTTTTGGAGTTGGATTTAGGTTTCTTTCGTTTTTGTTATCAGAGATGTTTTAGTGTTTGTGATCTTTGTAGACGAGTCAAGAAAAGTGTCTTGTACATCTTTCCCAATAACGTTGTTGTTCATCTTTCCCAATATTTTATTTTGATCTTTTTCACTTCTATGTATAGCAAGGCTCGGTTCTCAATCTCCCTCTCTTTCCTCATCTTTTGGAAAGAGAGTGAGTACCTTTTTGCCTTTTTCACTATACACGTTATCTTACTAATATATCTATATGTGTTAGAAATCCTTAAGATCATCATCTTCGAGCTTTCGAGTTCTTTATAAAAGTTTTCTCATCACTTATATTTTCCTCCTGCTATCTAGGTACATTTTATTTCTCTCATACGCTCTTTTATTATGTCCTGTCTTCTCATGTCTCTTATTTCTTTTCTACTTGTCTTTAGGTTAGTTCCTTAGAGGTCTGCATACCTCGAGCTGGAGAAGAGTGCTTACCTTTAGCACTGGTTTATTAGGTTAGTTAACAAGTAATAAATAATATCTTTTGGAAAGAGAAAATCCTTAAGATCATCATCTTCGAGCTTTCGAGTTCTTTATAAAAGTTTTCTCATCACTTATATTTTCCTCCTGCTATCTAGGTTAGTTCCTTAGAGGTCTGCATACCTCGAGCTGGAGAAGAGTGCTTACCTTTAGCACTGGTTTATTAGGTGTTCTCATTCATTTACAAAAGCTTGTAAAATCAGACTGGATCAATTATCCAACTTTTTAGCTGATGATGAAAACAGTCCAATTCAAAGATTTACTCCTATTGGAGAAGACTCTGATTCAGTTACATGATTGTATAACTATTGTATCCTTACCTAGAACTTCATTAGAATCAATTCAATTTCATCAAATCCTGAGAACAATGCAAGGTCAACATGCTCTTTCCTTTCATTGGAATAATTCTGTTTATATAATCATTATCTGACGGCCTTTTTTACTTCTATCCAATTGGCTTTACAGATGACAAAAGTTATCATGAAGCCCATGGTAATGCTTACAAGAAATATGGTATTAATCCAAATTGAGGTTGCATGATTGTTGTTCCAGATCAACATGTTTCTTGAATTCTATATCTGAATGATCATATTGCTTTGAGTAAGTTTACTAATCACCTAATCCAGAAACTTATAAATGCTCATTTTTTACCAATTATTTTTCAGGGTTCTTCACTTTCATTTCTTGAGCAATTTATGAGCTTGCCTCATCCTACTTCAAGTTATAAATCAAGTCCATTTCCAATTAGATAACTCAAAGGTTGTGTTTTCTCCCCATTTATCTGTTTTTACATCATCTTATCACAATATCCTTTTTTGACTCCTTGTTGTTTGTCAACATCAATGTAATTTTGAAACTAGTTTTATGATTGTCAAGGTTTTCAAAAGACAAATGCACCCAGAGTTATGCTCAATCAAGTTCCTCTGAGATTTGGTTTGAAGATCAAGTGATTGAAGAATTCATATTAGCTTTTATTGGTTGGTGAAGTTTTTGTAGTGGAATTCCTTTTCAAGTTAACTTTTTGCTACCAATAAGAAGATTTTCTGCACTTTACCACTATATACAGTCAAACCTGTTGTATGGCATACCTTTATATTGGCTTAACCTGCCCACTTGCATACATTTCTGCCTGGACAACCATTGTCATGGCCAAATTATGCCTTCTCTGTATAACACCTTATGGCATACTTTTTTTGGACATTAGTAAGGTGTTAAGGCATGAAATACCCAAGAATAGTGTACTGTTGGCCCACATTTGGCTGATAAAGTGATAGATATTTCATCAAATGTTATTGGTTCCTTTCATTCCCTTTCATTTGCACCCTTGATCCCAATCAAAACTCAATTCAAAAAGCAATGGAGTCTACCCAAAATTTGTCCTCTCACAAAAATCCTGTCTTATGTGACATGAAAATATGTGACTATAGGTATAATTTTGAAGTCATACAATCATGCTATATGACATTACTCTGTCATATGGCTTAACCTGCTATAAGGCATACTAAATTGGTTGGACCAAGGGGTATGCCTTATGACAGGTTTTGTACCAGTGCAAATGTAATTTCCCCGAGGAACAAATGATCACATTTGGTGCAATACATAATCAAAAATGCTGATTTAATGCATTTACAATCATCTGTTGTTCCAAATGCAATCAACTCTCCCAGAATCAAAGATTATGTATATCCTTGATGTTCAAAAATTCTGACTTGTCTTGACCAATTCCCATCACCGGTGATCCCCATCCTTATCCTCTATAGCCTGCGGAGGACTTTGCAAGCGGAGGGGGGACTTTAACCCAAGCTTTCAACTGTGGACTCATCTTATGGGTTGACCTGGGTTGACTTACGGAGAAACTGAGAATTGCTGGCATCTTGAATTAATCATTTATGAACCAAAGTGTGATAGTTCGAGCAATTAATCATGCGCTAAAGCCTGGTCGATTGTTATATCCGAGTGCCTGCTTTTGTTGAAAGTGACGTCACTTGAGTGACCAAAGCTAGCGACTGAGGGCCACCTTGTTCACCTTTCTGTTTGAGCAAAGTAGTTGCATCGGTCCATCCAGAATAAGATTTCCAATCGTCGGAATAGCAATTCTCGTACATCCATAACAAAAAACCCCTTTCATGATGACTCAAACTTGCATCGATCAACCCGAATCAAAATCTCAAATGCTATCCACTCAACCTGGTGCTATTAGTCCCATGTCACTATCATTGCCAGTCGCACCAGACGGTAAACAGAAAGACGGTAAGCAGCATTCTTCTATTTTTCATGAATTTGTGTTCGTATACTCACCAGCTATTTTCTGGTATCGGTCTGACATACAATGGTCGTTGTAGAAGAGCCGCCTTCGAAAGATGGGCCTGTGTCACGTATAGTTTTACGCCTTAGGGGTGGTGAAGGTCATCACGCCTGTGCAGAATGTTGCTGGTGAGTACGATCGCTCTGTCTTGACGGTTTTCATCGATTTCCCAGATCATCTTTTACTCCTATCTGAGACATACCTCTTTTGTTTCGCTCTTTTCTTCGACCAAAACAACCTGCCCTGTAGCTTCATGTGCATCTGTTGCGGTGAGTAAACCAGTGTATACCTCGCCCCAAGAGCTTGTGCTACCATGTACGGAAGCCTGAAGAGGATAGGATGCTTCAACACATTCGAGGTTCACATCCTGGTATCCAACTCGAAGTAACTTGATAACCACAGTGGGACAGAGAGACTTCAAATTGAATGACACGAGGCAATCCTTGAACGCGCTGAGTCATCTTATCCGGCATCCAAGTTAATTCAAATTGGATACTTGGATACTCTCCTTGAACGTATTGGATGCTTTCGTCTTCTTCAGACTTCTGTACATGATAGCATCGTTTTCCCAAAAATGTACATCTGATCATATTCTTTCTCCTAATTCGTGTTCAGGACTCGAGGAACTGTGCTGTATTGGCACTTTGGATGAGTGCTTCGGCATGTGCTGTTGATCTCATCAAGTCTGACTACCCCCCCACTCGCAGATTTATGTTGAGATCGTAGAGAAGCATTACCATTGGCTCATCTTGCTGACCAACTCATTTCTGATGTTTGATGTGTCCCCAAACAGTCCATTCTGACGGTGATCAAGAGATGCCTTATTTTCATAGGGGGTGATCTCCGCATCTGTGGCACGTGTCAAATCAACGGTTTAAGGAACCCTTGCTCATACTATGCAATGCTACTAATTGTGCGAAATACATCTCAATTTTCCCTCTTTATGTAATCTTTGCGGTCCTGTCCAATGGTCCAAATCCATATTTCTGTACCAACAATTAACTTTTCTGTGGCAATGTTAATTAACTTTGCTGTGGCAATATTATCTCCCGTCATGGGTAAGAAATCTTAGTGCGTTCACCGTGTATTTCTTTCTGGAATCTCAGCGTGGTATCAACATGAGATTTTAGGATTAACAGGTGAGCTATGCATCTTCCGAACATTTTCTAGAAAGCAAACCTGTACACACTTTCTAGTATCTTGTTCAGAGTGATTCGAAGGATCTTGACCTCCCACAGCTCAAGTCATTAGGGAACCACCTTACTCCCAGAGGCTTTGGGGGTAAGTGCTTCTGACTGGTTGGAGAAGTATCAAGATCTTGCAGCTTGAGCAAAAGTCAAATTGAACCCAGTCACGAGTTCCGCCGTGTTCTAAACACTACTGCATTGGGCAGTTTTTAACTAAAACATACAGCGTGAAGAGAGTGGCCAGCTGGGCCATGAATAGGCCACACACTTCGATCCTTTGATTCACCATATCTTACATTCCACCGAGTAATGAAGGCAAGTCGAACAGTTCCAGCAAATTGGACACACCCTTTCGAGATCCAAAGCTCAATTCATCCAGATATGTCAAGTCATGGCGGGGTCAGAGGGATGTCGATGCACTGGACTAAGAGTTCAGCAGATTGATTGATATGATTAAAGAAGTGTCAGTAGGCGATACGCTCAAAGGATGTTCGATTTCTGAAGTGTAGTCAGAAGACCATGAGTGGCTGACGCATTATCTAGACATTGTGATTCTTGAACTCGATTATTCATGACTTTTCATAAGTTGGTGCCTCAGATCTCTTCTCCGCTTCTTGTCGAGCCCAAGTAGTAATCCTAATTGAAAAGTAAACAACGAAATTAGAAAAATTGATCGACATTAGCATCGGCCATTATGACAGCTCTTGTACCTCCCAATTGAGACTCAATGAAAACAAAGAAGGTGACTTACGATCTATCTGGTTTGTAAATATGCATAAGAATACCTAATGCAGTGGTACCCCAAAATCCAATATACCAGGTTAATTCCCAATCTTCTCTAACTCGTTTTTCTCCAGGCTTCAATGGTTTTTCTCCAAAAAGCCAACCTGAAGGTTGATCTGTTGTAGAATGAATATCGATATCGTAGGTGAGATTCGGAGCAGGGTTCCAAAGACGTGGGGTTTGGAATTTTGCATGATCGGATAAGTTAAAGTGATTTCAAAAGAAGGAGATCCCAATGTCAATTCATCAATGACAGATGTTGACCTTTGGGTCATAGAGATAGAAACCAAATGAGATCGAACAAACTGTAATGAGGACTACCGGAAGCAGATCGTGTGCTATGAGTTAAGGAATCGAGACGAGCTGATCGTCTCAGTGGTTTTGAAAGTATCGAAGTGATCATCTTGGTCGGTTTGATTGTCTTTACTTTGATGATGTTGATGTTGAGAGAGACTTGAAGTGGTGTATGCGGAATTTCGGATGCGATTTGGACCGAAAATGATATCTGGATGGTGCGGCGTGCCGGGCCCTGTGCAGGCCTTGCGCGCATAATCAAGGCGTGTGCGCCAGTGGCTTCTAAAAGCAGGCATAGGTGCTTGCACGCGTCTGGTTGAGATTCACACATGTGACACTTATCGTGACTCATGTCAACCTCTCAAGAATCTCAATTGGGTGGAAAACAGTCGTGACTCCTGGGCCTAAGTGAGAAATGAATAAACTCGCTGTGATGAGCTTCAAAGTTACTGAGAGAATGACTGAACAAAAAATTTGTGAAACCAATTTTGATTTCAATAGAAGTTTATAAAAAACTCAAAAAAAGTCTTCTATGTTTTTTGCTCGTTGCGTTCAAAATTCTTGATGGCTCAAAAATGAAGAAAATACATATTCGCAGTATATCTTGGTGACATTTAAAATTTCTTGATACCCAAGTTGCATCTCACCTCCAAATACCTGGACCTCAACATGGGAAGTGTTCATGATCAATTATCCTAAATTGGATGAACTGTTCTCAAAGGGAAATTACGAGAAGGCAGTAGACAAAGGTTGTAGAAGGCCTTCATCATGATCAATGGTATCATAAGCTACTGCATAAAACTCACGCGAGAAGCTGTTATGATCAGTTTCTTCATCGGGAACCACATTTGTCAGGGGTAGAGCTATGCTGATGGAAAATTTGTTGGTTAGGCTTTTTTGGTTAAGCTTGCAAATGTACATTTTGAATTTTGATATGTTGGAAGGAGAATCACTCAATAATCATGTGCGTCATTTCCGTAGATTTTCTCAGGGGCTTATTTTGGGCAGAGAACTGAGCATATGCCTATTGGAATTTCCGGGGATGATTCAGCCTGCATGGTAAACGAACACACAATAGCGGTGTACAAACCTACGACCCAACTTGAAAACCCATGAGAAAAACCCATGAAAACCCAACTTGTTTTTGGGTTTTTTTGACGGGTTTTTTCTCATGGGTTGAAATTGGCTAGATTTGACCACCCATCAAAGAAAGAAAATTAGCTGAGTCCAACATCCCCCTTCCTTGCCGACACAACACCTCCAAACTGTCCAGAAACCTTCCACCAAACAGTCTTACATCCCCATCAACTCCTGGAACTCGTGCTACAAAATCTCAAGAACGAATTAGCTTCAACTCCTCCTAAGAGATGTCCAAAATGATGACGACTAATCGAGCTACCGAATTGGCCACAAAAGAAAACATCACAATCTCCAAGATGAAAGCCAAGCTGCAAAAACCTTTTTATGTAAAAGATATAACACAATTAGATTTGATTTGATTAACAAGTTCATCATTATTATAAATTCGATCTCGGTCAACTTCTTCTTCATATCGTTCAACTTTTCAATTTATCATTTTCCTCGTGAAGAAGTGATACTAGGAATAGGTGATAATGTTTTATCATCCACAGCTCCATTATTGGATTATCAAATAGTTTCATTTTTTTACCTTAATCGATCAACCAAAAATTGCAGTTAGTTCTAGAGAGTGACTTGTTTCAATCTTTTTTATTTTAATCGATTATCTTTGAATACCTTTTATTAAACTCTGCTATATAAGATCGGTTTCTTTAGTTTGTTTCAACTCTTGCAATATGAAGAAATCAAAAGAGATTGTTTTATTTCAAAGAGAAACATGTCTAAATCGACTTTTGAGAATGAGTAGACTTCTACAAGTCAGAGATTGTTTTGATTCAAATAATCTTGTCTAAATTGCTGTTGTTGGCATCAGCATCGGCATTGTACTTCATGAGGGACACCCTCATCAAACAAGCAAGTAGATTTTGAAGACAAGTCATGGATGTGGTCAATGCAAGACAAGCGATGTGAAGTAAAATCAAGGCATCAAGTGATGACAGGAACTGTGACTGTACTGTTTTAGGTTGTGATGGGGGCTGGGGTGTTCAAACCTTTTGAGGGCAACCCATCAAAAAAACCCGTCAAAAAAACCCAAAAACAAGTTGGGTTTTCATGGGTTTTTCTCATGGGTTTTCAAGTTGGGTCGTAGGTTTGTACACCGCTAATGTTGGCGGTAACTCTAGCTGAATCCCAAATTCGGGATAATCGACATCCTGAATGATCACTCGACATAAAGATCTTGTTCACGGTGTAAATAGAGAGTTGGTTCTTCCTGATTGATTGATCAAAACTGGCGACTTCTAAGGAAACCAATGTATGTAATCGATTCGGGAGTATCGAGAATCAAGCAATACTCGGGGATGTCCTCGCGTCGGCATCCTTGAGCAAAACAATAACTTTTAGAATTCAACCGAGGTGACCACCACCTTTCGCCATGATCGCCCTCAAGCCGAAACCGTATTGCGAAACTTTTACTCAGCTTGATCAGATGTCTAATTGACTAAACTTTGATAACCGAGCTGCATGCCGCGCGTAAGTTACATATCATTGCCAGTCGATCACATCACTACTGACCTCGTTAAGAACTCAAGTGTGTTCTGGAGATCCAATAACGCGCTTTTGGGTATTCTGATGTGCACCTGCGGGAGGTGTGGTTAACGCATTTGTAAGTCTTTCGTCATCGAATTTGTACTTCCTTGCGGTTGATGATTTTGGCTAACCATTCTCTTTGTCCGTAGAGTCTCCACTTTACTCTAAAACGTCTTGAATTCGAGCGCCTAATCCCCCCTTCATCCATCAACCATACCAAGTCTAAGAGTCAACCTTGACATTTCAGATCAGCTCAATTTTTTCCGTCAGAGAATTGATTGAGACTTTTGTAAGGGGGTTTTTAATCGAATCTGGCTCAACGCAAATATATCTTCTACCGTATTTAAGCCATCTGAACGCATTAGATTTCTGCCTATTAGGTTTAGACGTATTGAACTCCTTTTTCCAAAGGATAATTGACCACCGTTGGCTCTCTCGTCAAGACAAGGACCCATCCAGCATCGAATCACAACGAATCTAAGAGTAAGCACATCACTTTCGAATGGCAAATCCTTCAACTTTGAGGTTATTGATCATGGAAACCTTTTACTTCATGACAGATGTACATTTCAAGTATACGTTGGTGTCGAAATGTGTTTGCTTTGATGGTCATCCTCATCTGTTTCGCCACAAAGTCTATACTATCCATATCAAAAGTCACAGAACCACAGGAACCTACGGCTCCTGGATCTCCTATTTCAGCACATTTAATGAGCCCTGGACCACACGGTACCCTCGTCCGTCCAGAGGGTGGAAAGTTGATCAAGAGCGTTGGAAATATGGGAGTTTTGTATGTGGATTACACTAAATGTGATGATGATGAAGAAGATGGTGCAACAACAATCTCGATTGATGTGTTTCTTCGACCTACGGAAGATAATGATGGATATTCAATCACAGTGAAGTCTACCTTTTATTTTTATTTTCGAAATTTTGGACCAATCGAACACACAAGTTGAAAGGGCTTTACTGATTTTGATCTCCTTTACATTTCAGTTGGCGCGTGGTATTACCTCTCCTAGTGATGAACCTAATATTGTCGCTTTGTTCAGCTCACCCTTGGCATGTGGAAGTTACCGTTGAGTCTCCTTTGGTCTAACTAACCGCTCATTTTTTATATGACGGAAAAGGGCCACTTGATTGACTGACTTCATATTGTGATACACTTTCTTTTTGTCAATTTATTATCTCAATTTACTTTGAATAATAGGTCTTGTGATACGCGAAAATCAATTTTACAAAGGAGAACTTTTTTCTTTTCAATCAGCCGCGCCTTTGGTTCATATTCGTTGTATTCCAATTGAATAAATTTGTAAAACATCATAATATCTTTAAAGAGCTCTTCATATGTGCAGTCTGTCCGTGATGTCTGAGGCTGTAGGATATTATATTTCTAATGTTCTTTTATTATATTTCAAACTACCTTTTATTATAGATCGAGACTTCTAGAATATGTGGGCACAGGGTCATATACATCTAAATTGATTCTTTGGATCATTCAATCCCAGACAGAAATAAGTCCCTTTCATCTGTTGTGGACCTTTGATAGAAATCGATTTAATAAAATAGTTGGTGTTTTTGAACCTAATCTGAACACATGGTCTGAATGTTAGGCTTGCTGCATTGAAATTCGGATGCTTTGATGACCCCAGCTTTGTAACAGCCAGCTGGCAGCATTCTCACTGGCCTTTTACCGGCAAGTTTTTGTTTCAAAGTGGTGTCTCACATTCCTGCTTCACGGCCTCCAGCCGCACTGTGAGAAGAGGGTGCAAAGTCACAAAAGATTTAGGACAAGATTTATGGGACTGCATGTATTTCACACATTCTAAATTTGAATTTGCTGAGCTTGGAAGTTAAGAAAGGTCTGCTTAACTCAACAACCACTTCCGCAAGAGGCAGGCTAGTGAATATCATGTGAGGGTTTCATTTGTTGTCAGGTAGCTCAACGAGGCTCAGCTCACCAGATTTCCCATATTCTATCCTGAACAGTAGTGATGATATCTACATTGTTAACTTCCACTAGCCTTTTTGATTCAATAAGGATCCTATTCTTGCCCTTCAGCACCTTTTTTATTGCCTACATGACAGTGACATGGTCAAATGTGTTGGTCTTTGTTGACCTCAATCCAAAGTGACAGATCAAAGGGAAGAGACTGTGTGGGCTGTGTGAGTCCAGAATGATAGATAAGCAAGATTGAAGGCCGTGGGTTGATCCTGAAGATACATACATATGTATGAGTCAGGGTGAGTCAAACACATTTGGTTGGCTTTCAATCTTAGAAATCATATGGTAAGCTCAAGAAAAGCATAAAGATGAACATGCTAATTGTTGAACTGTTGGATATCTTATGAACGTGGTACAACTTGAGTTCTGAACTTCTGATGGAAGCATTGATGTTGTAGTGAATTACGGTACTCAAAGCAAGTATGTGGGTGTACATACTTTTTCCCACATACTTTTTTGTGTTGTTTTTGAAACTATGTGCGGCTGGCAAAAGTATTTTTTTTTCCTTCGGCAAATTTAACTGACACCGCCTGACAGGCTGAGACCCTCACCCAGTTGAGTTTCCCCTCACCCCCACCATGTCCGATCATCCCCCTCCAACACCGAACTTAAACAACTCGTGCATCTACTCAACTAATGCACCGATCCACTCTCAAAATCTCAATAACTCCCAAAACCCTCCAGCAACTCCCATCAACTTAAACTCGAGCGACGTCGTATGGGTCTGCGCAAACACCAACACTACTAATCCAGCCACCCCTCTGCAGCTTATATCCTATCCTCACCCCTCTTCCTATATCTCCTCACCTTCTCCAGTCATCTTGGCTTATCCTGGATCTCAGTCTCTTCAGCAAGCCATACCACCTGCTCCTTCGGTACCGAACTTGACATCTACTGTATCATCGACCCCTGCTGTGATGGGGCCAACTTCCGATAAGCCCAAGAGAAAACCGCGTGGATCTGGCACTCGCACTTCAAAGAAGAATAGTAAGAATTCTTCTTCGGCTTCAGCTTCAACTACTCAAGCATCAGTTCAAGGGATTTCAACCGCACCATCATCAGTTCAAGACACCTCAGGTGCGATATCATCAGTCGAAGGTTTGACCGCTGAACCACCTGTACAAAACACTTCAATCAAGCAGTCACCGGTTGAAGACAATTCCACCTCTCAAAACCCAGTTCAAGACGATTCAACCACTCAAAAACAAATCTCGTGGGTGAAAGATACAAATGAAGATGGCAAATCAATGCTTGATTTGATAGTCGAGTGGTTATGTTTCACGTGGGGTGATCAAGATTCTCCCAATGACTCGGAGTGGATGTGCATGGAGAGCTACAATACCGAAGCAACTAATTACTCACGATATCGCATGGGTATTCCAAAAAAGAAAGAATGTGCAGAAAGGTGTGGTAAGTTCCTCTCGGCAAAGGGTTTCAGTGGATTCGCCTGGGCTGGTGTTAAACAGCAGGTGTGTCCTTTTTTCTTTTCCTTTGAAACACTGGTTCACCCAAAATTTATGATGTTTTCTTTTTAGATTGATATCTTGGAGCGTAAATTCCATGGGGCCGATGACTGGCGTACAGGAACCGGTGGTGGAGTGATGATGATTGAGAATACCAAGGCCGAAATTGTCGCACTACGTGAAACTGACCAATGGTCTCCCGAGTTGGAGGAAGAAATGAGGGAGTCGACTGCTAAAACAACCAAAGGTTAGTGATGTTTTTCCATGAAATTGTGGGAATGTGTTGCTGACTTCACCTACTTAGACATTTTACTTAGTAAATGTTCTTACTACGATGTCCTCCTTCCGATCATGAGCAATCGTCCTAGCAATGAACCTATGAACGCAGCTGAAACCGGTATGATCAACTCGAACGCTTCAACACAACTGTCGGACGGCCCTGTCGAAGAAACCTTATCGACTCAATACTCTGGGTGGGATCAAACTCAATCAATTGATATCAGCAATGTCGAATTACGCCGAGTTCTTGAGGACGACAACCTCCTCAATAACAATGAAGTGGCCCTCCAAGAACCCTCTAGCTCAACACCCCTTCAACGCACTGATAGCTCTCCATCTGTCACTCAATCGAAATCAAACTCACGAGCCGCTTTTAGTCCAGCCAACAACTTATCCAAGAACGATTTTTCAAGACGCAATTTAGGAGGCTCGGGGATACTCAAATCATTTCAATCATCATTACCTACTCAAGCCGATTTCAAACAGATGAATGAAAACAATAAGGCAGCCAATGAAAATCAAAAACTCATGATGGAGCAAGTAGCTGGAGCGACCCATGGGATGGCCAGTTTGATTGAATCACGCTTTGGAAATTCAAACTTAAACAATAAACGACCAATTGAAGAAGAAGATTTGACACCTGAGGCGATAGAAAGAAGACAAGCTAAGAAGAAGAAACAAGACGAGCTTGAGATTTTGAAATTGGATCGTGAATTAGCTCAGGAGCGTAGAGCGTTGGAAGATCACACGCAAGGGTCAGGCCTTTCGAAGCTTGAATTAGCTCGCGAAAAAATCTCGATGATTGCCAAACTTTCGGCATCAACCATTCCATTTAACAAGGCTGAACGGATGGCTCAGGCTGCGCTTGACGATTTGAAATAAAGGCCTCAGTTTCCCCTTTTTCGATCGTCTTTGGTTGTTTTGATGGTGAATGATCTGTTTGTATTAGTTATCTACCACTAGTTAACTACCCAAAAAAATCAAAATAAAAGTCTTGTCTCTTCAAAACATCAAATTTTCCACAAATGTTTACAAATTTGATTGCTTTCTCTTTGGTTGTTCTAAAAAAATTGCCTTCAAAAGTTATACAAAAAAATTGTTTTTTTCTTTCAGATTATCTAAACCTAGTGAAAGTTTGATTAAAATAGTCTAAAAGGACGTGGTATTTGAGACTTTTTCACTCAGATATATTTGAAATGAAAATCGTGTTTTCTCGCCCGAACTTGAGCTCACATCTCTCAACAACCTGATTCTCAGATGTCTTTTTGAACCACTTATTGTTGGAGAAAGCAATTGAAGATGTTGTGATTACGCTGGCATTTACAAGATGATGACACCAGGAATTTATAACATAGAAACTCTTGTAAGATACAAGAGGTTTAAGCGCAAACACAACTTCTGGAAAAATTTGAAAAAAGTACTTATATTTGAGCTATCCAATTGATCAGACTTAAAACGAAGTGAGTTATGAACACAAAGGTAAAGATGATTTTGAGGCAGAGACTAATGTCGAAGTTCTCGAAAAATCCGAAATTCTTCCAGGAGTGAGTTTCGCCTGAGGTATGCCGTGTTTCGTCCCAAACCCAAAGGCAATTGGTCACCAACACCATCACCCTGTCCGATTCGCACCTCAGGATTTGGCGGATGATCTGGAGTCCAAATATCGTTATATTTAATTGAATAGTTGTGTAGTGTGCAGCACACGCGGAGCCAGTCGGTCGCCTGTGTTGCTGAATGCACATCCTTGATGAGGATCCGCAAGTCTTGCAAAGACTGAAATCAAAGCTTAAGTTGCCCATTACCGTGTTCACTAACAACCCTTTGTTCACTTAGAGCCCGGTTGAAGTCCCTTTTCAAAGGAGATAAGTGTTGTAATCGAGGGCTTTTGAACGTGGGAATGATATTCTTTGAGCAAGAATAACCAGAGTCGGCCAAGAGATATTCGTTCTCGCCAAAATACTGATCTAAATTTTGTGCAAGCTAAACAAAAGTGGTCAGTTTCAAATCATGATCGAAAAAATTATCAACTTACATGAGTTGAATTATACACCCGTTGGTCGTGAGCACTACCACACCACCCGTGTTTGGCATAAATGATTCGACCTCGATGGTCACTGACTAACAACGTGTTGAGTGCATAGATATGCTTTCGAGTCCAAAAATCTTCGGGATTTTTGACAGGTGCAAACGAAAGAGGGATGAGGGTCCCATCGATACAACCTACACAGTCTTTAAAAAAAGACCTGCGCCCAAAATACTGCTTGATTTCGTTTCTTTCGTCTTGAGGGGGCCAGTAAACATACTCGTTTTCTAGTTTTAAGATTGCTTCAAAACATCGATGCGTGAAATTGTGAACGGATCCTTCTATAAGAAGACCAAGGGTCAGTATGGTCACTTGGAAACTGCATATTTGTAACATACCACTTATACCAAACGTCCGCCCTATCATATAAGCACTACCACCGTTCCCGCTATGACCCAGCCTGTACAAAGTGACCATCAACTGCCATTCAACAGGGGCTTGAGGGTTAGAGGCGTTGTTGTGGAATACGAGATCTTCTCGGATGAGACCAGCCAATCGGTAGAAGTTCTTTTTGGACATCCGTGCCTGGGTGAGTTACATGCACAAAGTCAGAAACTTCATTTGCAGAGTGTGATTGGGAAAAAAAGGAACATACATGTCGGAGAAAGTTTCTTTCGGTCCCATTGAAAACTCCATTGAATTTTAGATTTTGAAGGGTTGTAAGTCGGTTATGAATTCTTGGTGCAACATATCGGATGTGAATAAGTTCTTCGAAAGCTTGACCAATTGCTAAAGCCATCTTGAAAGTGTGTTGATGAATCGCTTGCTGTAACGTAGTGAAAGCATGTAGGTCACAGCTGGATTTGAGGAAAATGTTGAACGCTTGAATGAGGGAGAGCGAAGAGAAGAGGAAGACTTCTTCGGAGTCGTCCATCAACATCAAAGCGGTAGTAGTGACCAATTCAAGGTGAAGGCAGGCGTGTAGAGCAAAGCAAGAGGGGGGCTGTGAAGTGGATTGAAGGACAGATAAGACCTGTGCAGAGGCTTTACCGAGCTCCACAGAAATATCGTGCCTTTGGCCAGTTCGAGGCATGATGAACACCAATTGGCATATGAAGGAACAGGAATGAAAAAGAAAAGTATGTTTGGGGTCCTCAAAGCGACATAGCTCTGGACCCAAACATACTTTTTTTTTCCCCGCCAAAAAAAAACTCAAAAAGTATGTGGGAAAAAGTATGTACACCCACATACTTGCTTTGAGTACCGTAAATATGACAGATATAAACCTCTAGAAACCAGGAATGTCATCGGACTTACCTACATTCAAACTTTGGCACATTTCGGATACCAATTTCAAACTTCCTCAATCATCCTGGTCATCATGAAGCACAAATGAAAGTCTTCTTGCATTTGTACCTCCATCAAACTTCAAATATGGCTTTTAGCTAGATCAACCTCAAGTTTTTAAACACGGGAGAACTACGAAATTGTATTCTGCTGTGTTAAAGAGCAGGTCTCGTGTGTCATGATGTGAACGGCTGTTCTCCGTTTGTTGATAAATTATTTGGAGTTTGTGTTTATCATGCAGGCGGTGGAATTTACAAACTTTAGTGGTCAAAAGAGTTGCTCGATATCGATCTGGAAGGGAATCTGAACAACCACAAGGATACGGATCGGAATCAGTCAAATCCTTTGCTTCATGAGTGAGGTTCTCTGCACTTGATTTTGTCCTGGACTACAAGGTTGAGATGAGGTTTGAGAACTTGAAGTGTCAATCTATTTTGGATTTTGCCAAGGTATTTCAATTGATTTTCTTGCCATCCTCAACACCATTGAACCAATGACCCCCTGAAATGATCTGAGACTATTTGAGACCAACAACTGATTTGGACTTGAACCTGTTCGATTTCATTTTGACCACATTCTTTACATAATCTGACTTTCATTTTTGGGATTTTACCCTTTTTGATATAAAAACACCCTACCTTCTCATTTTGATTGCTTTTTCCTTTCCCTCAGCAAATCTGATTTTTTAACTCTTCTTCGCACGATACTACTTTTCCACTTTTCTTATCGATCTCAATCTAAAACTACATCCAACTTTATTTGATAATCATCACCCAGTTGGACATCATTTACCCTCGATTAAAGACTCAAGAAGATCAGTTTCTATCAAATTAAGGTCATCGCTTAGAATTGCTTGACTCATCTGCATACAATCGAATCTTCTCATTTCTTCAAATTCCAAATTCATCATCATCTTCCTTTTACATTCCATCACTTTCTACACTTCATTCATCGAATCGGATACCATATCCTACTTGAACATACCATCATCATTCCGTCAGTGTTGATGATACTCTATGTAACCGTTTCAATTCTTTCACTCGCTCACATTCATTTCACTTCCCTTCTCTGTTCAGATTCGATCACCTCCACATACTTCAACCTCTCGAGAATCATCCTCCAATACAATGTCTTCTCAGCCATCTACAGCCCCAACCACCTCCGCATCGAGCGTTGCGCCGCTTCAACTCATCGTACGTATTCCTTCTTCTCTCTTCCTTCGTTTTCCTTCTCGCTGATCCGAACCGATCTCTCTTTACCTTCATCAGAGTGATTCGGCCAGCACTTATGCCCGCCCAACACCCCCAGACGAACCGGTGGTCTTTTTCTCGGCCCTACGAACTCGTCGGCCTATGGTACCCTTCCGATCATTCTCGGCTCACACACCTACCATCACGCCTCGCTTCAACACCGGTAACTCTCATGAACCGCTAAAGTCTATGTGTGAAGCTAAGGAGACAAAATCCGAGGAACGCAAGCCTCAAATAACCATGTCGGCCGACAAGAGAGAAAGGATCCTGAAGTGGATCGAGGCTTCTTGTGTAAAGCTTGAGGAATGAAGAAGACTTACTTTCTAACAGTCAACTTCAACTTATTCCCACCATATGGATGGTTCCACTACATAACTTCTTTTTGATTTCTTATTGGTTCACTTGCATCCTCATATCTTTATGATTTTTAGATTTGTTGTTGAAACAGGACCAAATGCATACTAAATAGATTAGATTCTAGACTTTCTTTTCTTTTCATTCTCTTCATTTTTCATATTCTTTCACTTTATAATTTGATTTGTAAACTTTCTCTTTTTCTTTTTTTTCTCTCCCATTCTTGATAATGTTTTGCTTGGTTTTTTTTTCAATTTTGATTATCATTGGAACTCATCAACACACACAAAAAAAAATGGAAGTTTGTCAATATGTGATAGAATCAGAATTTTGTTGTAAAGCACTTTGGCACCTTTCTAGGGGCTTATCTTTGGTCCTCTTCTCTCACTAATGATGATATTGTTGTTTGTGAAAAATAATCTGATTTGAGCTCTTCCATCTTTGGAACTGAACAAAAGGGAGAAGAATTGCAACATAGTTTTAAGACTTGAGAGTATGGTTGAGCGCACAAAGTCATTTAGGAAGCTTGGAGGCTTTCACGGCCGAGTATGGGTCATTTTCATACCTTGATCGCATGTCTAAATCTCTGTGCGGCAAATATATATGGCGGAGTCTTAGGGCGGGCTTCAGGATGATTTTATCCTGGTGATCAAGGACTGTGATTGACTCATGTCAGCCATGCAAGAGGTCACCTTGAGAGCTTTTGCGTTAGTCCACAGCCATCCTCCCCAGTTCTCGAGGAATCGTTTTCTTTGTCTTTCATTGATGTTTTTCATGAGTGATCATATTTCCTAGTCCGGATAGTATCAACCTTGGTACTCAAATTCCAAACATTCCATACAAATGGTCCACTTGTATGAAAGTCTCACAAAATCGATCCCATTCGGATAGACTGAAAATTTGGTGAAGATGGATGCCTTGACTCCAATTACTTGCGCTCTCTTTTCGAGAATGCGTAGATTAGTATGTTCCGAGATACGCCCACAAACAAATGCACATATGATTGGATTTCGAATTTGTTTCGTTCTTTGTCAAATTGTTATACATCGGAACAGATACTATGATTTTATACTTTATATAGCTACTCAAATCGACAATTTGGATGCTAATTGAAACAAAGCTTGGTAAAAACAAAACAGTATTGAATTCTGAAGGATCAAAATGTAAAATCAAAATGTAAAAGGTAAACGTTAAAAGTGAAATCGAAAATAACAAAACATCATCAAATCATCAATACTTGAAGATTTCAAAACACATCAATGAGTAATAGATTTCAACTTTTCTAATAATTTTCCAGCTTTAAGATTGTATACTTCCATCTTTTTGAAATGTACCTGTTTGGCTTGTGCAAGTGCTTTACTCTTAACACCATCTTTTTCTAAAGTTTGTAATTGTGATAATTTTTGTGCAAGGTTCCATTCTTTTAAAGCTGATGAACGTACTCTAGAAATCAAAATCTTGGTATAAAATTTTGAAACTCGATTAAGTAATCTTTGTAATCCAGTCTTTACGTTCTTAACGAGATATCCTAAATTTCCAATTCCCATGTTAACCTTACTTCCAGCTTCTACACCAGTCTTGCCTACTTCTGTTACGGTTCCTGTTAATTCTGATAGTTTTCCTTCATCTGCTGCTCCAGGTTTTATTTCAGGACCTGGAGAAAGTTCGAAGGGATCGAGTTTAGACCGACCCGGAGCAACCGCTTTAGATCTAGACAGCTTAGGGACTTCCAGTACGGAGCTTTCTGGGATGGTGTAGAGGTTGGGTACATTCTTTGCTATCTTGCCCGCATCTAAGCCCCCTAGGGATGTACTACGTCCGCCTTGTGCTGCCAAGTGACCGAGATCAGCGGCTTCACCAAAGAGTGCTGGGTTCGGGTGTGGGATAGGACTACTGATGACTATTTGAGCACTGAATAACCAAAGAACTGCCAAGGCCAAGTAAAATTGGAAGGAAAGGAGATTCTTGATGATTCTTTGAGAGGTGTCGCTCATGGTGTTGAATGTGATTTGTTTGAATTGGTATTGAACGATAAGTGTGTGCACGCAGTGTTGCTGAATGACTAGATGTCGAATGAAGTAATTGAACTCGCTTGCGAGGTCGTCAAGAGTCCAAAGTAAAAGAAATTTATAAAGAAGCGAAAAAGTTGGGCTGATCTCAGATGGACCTCAATGAATGTAAGAAGCGCGAAAGACGGGGTGAGATGAAATCTGGATGAACATTCAACGGAAGGAGAGTCATACCTCAATTCCGAATGGCTCAAACAGTGATATGCTCGGGAAAGAAACCCACTTGCTCCAGGGTGCGAGTGTGTGACAAAAGGGTTAGGAATCCTGCAGAGAGAACGTCATTCTGTATCATTCTAATGATCAGGGTCCTATGTCTTCGTCATCGACCCCCTGTCCATTCCATGGTTTTGAAAATGTATTATAAGCCGTGAAACATAAGACCCTCCTGGTTACTAGGTATCGGAAATGGTGCTATGTATGTCAAAGAGAAGGTCACGTCAAACTTAACCAAGTTCTATCTCTGGACGTGCCAGCCGCTGGGCAGATGTGATGTGAACAGCCATTCTCGCTTTGTCTCTTTGAGAAGGCGTCGAGTACATGAATGAAATTCGGATTTGTTTGTGGTGTCAAATTGTCAAAAGTTATCACACATGCTATGATTGTTCACTAAATAGTTATCCAAATGAGTTACATAGCAATCAATATTTAACAAAGCTGGGAATAAAACAAAATAGAGTAGAAATAATCAAAAGGTAAAAGTCAAAAGTAAATGGGAAGAAACGATCACATCCTTCAAATCTTCAATACTTGAGAACTTCAATTTTTTTTTATTAGACGATAGGTTTTAACTTTTGTTTTAGTTGTTCAGCTTTAAGATCATATTCTTGACTCTTAGTAAAATGTAGATTTTTCAATTCTAAAAGTTTTTGACGACTAAGGAAATCTTTTTGAAAATTTTCGTATTTTGATAATTGTTGTCCTATGTTCCATTCTTTCTTTGCTAATCCATGTGATCTTTGAATTAAAAGTTTAGTATAAAAGTTTGAAACTCGATTAAATAAATTTTGTAATCCAATTTGAACATTCTTGAGAGCGTATTTTATATTTTCAATCCCTTTATTAACCTTACTTCCAACTCCTAGTCCAGTTTTACCAGATTCTAATCCGACTTCTTTCAATTCTGATGGTTTTGATCCTTTAACTGGTGTCTCGACTTCGGGAGTTGAAAAACGTTCGAAAGGATTGAATCCAGCATTAGTCTGAGGAACGTGACTCGTTCTAGAACTGGCCAAGGAAATCCGGCCTTCTTCTGCATTCTTTGCTAGCTTGCCCGCATCTAAACCCCCTAGGGATGTACTACGGCCTCCTTGTGCTGCTAAGTGACCGATATCAGCGGCTTCACCAAAGAGTGCTGGGTTCGGGTGTGGAATAGGACTACTGATGACTATTTGAGCACTGAATAGCCAAAGAAATGCCAAGGCAAGGTAAAATTGAGAGGATAGGAGATTGTTGATGGCCTTTCGAGAAGTCGCGCTCATGGTTTTGATTTGAATTGGTGTAGATCGATGGGGTTCTACGTCGTGTTGAATTAATGAGTGCCAAATGAACTAATCCCACTCGCTCGCGAGATCGTCAAGAGTGTGAAGTAAAAGAAGGAAATGAGATAAGTAGTAAAGAAATTGAGCTAATTTCCGATGAGCCTTGGTAAATGTGGTGATCGCGAGAGATGGCCGGAGGATCGTGTCTGGAGCGGCCTCCAGAGCACCCAGATAGGAGTGGTTCATAAGGAACTCAAAGCTCAAACATTGGTATACCTGTAAAGGTACCCACTTGCTCGAGAGAGTGATGGTGTGACAAGAGTCAAAATCCACAAGGGAGGGTCTGGGAGGATGCGTGGGTAGTTCATTCCGCATCATTCTGAATTCTGACTAGGAATTCATCATTGGACCCCTACATATCATCTTACTTATATAGTTTTGGAGATATATCATCAGCCGGATGAAGTGGGAGCATCCGCAACGGTCCACCTCTTGTGGAGGCTCTCGCACATTTAGGGGGTTGAAACGCGAAAAACAGCTCCAGCAGTCCTGGCAAAGCAAAGTCGAACGCGTACAGTCGAACCCGCGCAATTGCATACCCGTCCAGTTGCATATTCGGTCATTTTGCATAGGCCAGGGCTTCGTCCGACTTGGTGCGGGTCAAAATTTAGGTTTATACACCACGGAGGGGCTTTGAGTCTAGAAATGGCCTTTCTCAGTCTGAGAATGGTCATTCCTGAGGGCCACCTGTAGACCGGCTGGCAGGCCATCGATCGGCGGCCCACTGACCGCCTGAAGATGGACAAGAGAAATCAAGGCCGTAGTCGGCCTCTGGGCCATTGTCAGACCAAATACGCGGTGGCGGCCTGTCTGCCTGCTAATTTTGTCAAACCTTTGCAAAAAAAACGATCAATGACCTGGAAAGAAGGTTGCCAAGTGTAGTTTTTACATGATATCATTGTCAAGTTTGAGTCTGGAGGACATCAAGAGGCGCTAATCACTCGTGAAACCAATAACACGATATGATTGGTGTCTTTCGTGATGATCCTGGCTCAGGTTTGAACTCGGAGTCGCTTGTTTTTGTATATAATTATACGAAGTAACAAATCCTTCATGGAAATTCTGAAGTATCTGCTTGAGGACTACGACCACCGTGTGCAAACAGGTGATGTAACATTTGTTGCCGCGCGCTGACGTATACATCAGCCCCGCGTGTGAGACAGTGCGTGCAACAGTTGTCCATAATTTTGCTACAGCCGCCCCGCGCGCAACAGCTCAAGATCTCACACCTCCTACATATGTATATGCAATTGTCAATCCCTCAACAACTGATTACCATGCCCTCACAACCAACATCAAATGACTTACAGTTACAGTCGCTACAGAATCATAGTCAAACAAAGATCAAACCCCACCTAACCCTCACCCAAAGCTCATAGCAATAAACCTAGTAAAGGAGATATGGTTAGTGAACGAATCAAATAGGAAGAAGAAGCCGAGGTAAGTCCTCTTAATTTTTTCTTGGTTCTTTTTCTCAGAAATTTATTCTTTCTATGTCTGGCTCTTTCAGTTCTGGTGGCAGTGGGAATTGAAGCTCAATACCAACATTCAGCGGCAATGGTCTTGGAGATTGGCCAAAAGCCAAAAGAAATGAAATCACACAAACTTAACGTTAAGATCAAACTCATCATCATCGATCCATCATGATTAACAATTTCTCAAAATTAAACAAAACCAATTTCTATTAACATTTATTCCATTTCAAGAGGAACTCCATCACATTCACGATTTAACACTTCTTCTAACAATGAAACTCAAAATCCTGGATCTAAAACAATCACTATAACATCATCATCATCAGAAAATCAAACTCATCGTTCATATCATCAATCTCAACACCCTTGAAATTCAGTTTGAATCCTGAGAGCTTATCCATTCATCAAGAATCCAACTCTAGTTCGTCAAACTAAAGTTCGATGCAGTGAGAATGTAACAAATAATGAAGGTTTAGGTAGAAAGAGATCTGAAGGTATCCAAATCCAAATTCAAATCAACTCATCTTTCTTTGTTCTGTTTTAATGATTTGATTAATTAGTTTGTTGTATTTATAAAAAAACCCAGAGCATTTGATGAATCATCAGATGAATCAGATGACAATTCTGTATCAGATTGTTGTCAACATTCTTCTGATACTCAATCAATTCAATCTGAATCAATTCTAATTGATTGAATCTCCATCAATTCCAATCAATTCAATCCCAACCAATTCTTATCGATTCATCTCATTCACATTTGACTGAGCAGCATAGCTCAACTAGCTCAACTGCTTGATCACCCCCCACAACTGTAGGCACAAATTCTTCCCAGTCAAATGACAGCTACTCAAGGTGAAGTTCTTAAACGAATACTTGGTGCTTATGATGTCGTATCTATATCTTATTTGATTTGATTCGTGTATTTGATATGTATGTATTTAAGTCCGAGTAATATCAACTGAAAAATTGACCAAAAGTACGTTATTGAAGTTATCACAATGAGACAACAAATATAAAAGTTATAGACGGCAGTAACATATTGAGCTGTTTTTTCTTCGGCTTATACATAACCTCAAGTCCAAGAATGATGGCACAGATTAAACCAAGAGCATTTGGCCATACTACAATTGAACAGAAAAGACTAAAATATCAGAAACCTTCAAAATCTTCAAAATTGTTATATGGTTTGAATCAAAAAGGATCATTTTTATGCAAGTGCAAATTGGTATCAAAGATAGGTGATCACTTTTTTGTGATCTGTTTGGTTGCCCTTGCTTTTTTTCATTTGAGTTTGTGCTCTTGATTTTTGTGCATATCATTGGCATCAAGAGTCTAGAGATGTAATTGCTGGGTCTAATTGGTTCAATCAGCTTGGGTTGGTGGTTTATCAAATGTCTGGCCCAAAAATCTAACATGAGGTGCAGTGTGGGAACGTTCTACATAGCTGTATGTTTGCAAGGCAGCTGTCGCATAAACATGGGCAGCTGTCGCACACACTGTCTCACACGCAGGGCTTGTGTATACGTCAGCGCGACACAACAAATGTTACGTCACCTGTTTGCACGTGGTGGACATGGTTCTGTCCTTAATGTACATACTGTGTACAACTGCTTTTTTGATGGACGGAAGGCAGATCACAGCCCGCCAGCGGGCGCAAGCAAGCCAGCCTACCGGCACGTGCCCGGATTCTACTTTGTATCCCCTACAATGGTTTTTTTGGCTTCTTTTTCCTTTGCTTTTGTACAGATCTTTTGTTAATGAAAGAGAAAAACCTGGAGAAAAAAAAGTAAGAGAAAAAGAGGTTCTATTTTGACCAAAAATTGTCAGAATCCAGGACAAAAAAAACAATGAATGGAGATAAGCTTTTTTTAGCCAAATTGTCCCTGTTTTTGGAAATTCAGGGACATGATTCAAGAATTTTAAGGCTGGTTACGAGATTACACTGCAAATATAATGTGTTTCTCCGAAGTGAAAAATGATTGCACTTAATGCACAAAATGATTAATGATGCAGATTTAATGCAGAAAAATGCAGATTTAATGTAGATTTAATGCACTTTTAATCATTTTTTGAATGAAATGTAATCATTTTTCACCGTGGAGAAACACATTATATTTGCAGTGTTAGGGCGGTTCAAGAAGGAAATAGCAAACAGCCTCAACACAGAGTGTTGAACCGGTTTTTTAAGGTTGGCCGAGCCATAAAATTTGGTTTTGCAACTTCACAAACACCTTAAATATAAGTTTTAAGTGATGGTAAAATCAGGTACAACATTACTCAACCACCCAAAAAAAAAACTCTTGGCTTCAACTTCCTTTTTCTTTCTTTCTTTCATTTTGGTGATTTGATATTCTTTTTTTAGTGCTCAATGCTGGGAACACCAGACACGTTACACTACACCAAATGTAATCTTTACCGGGCGGTAAAGAAAACATTTTGTGTAGTGTACACTGTGAACATCATTCAACTTCCCCAAGTTGGAAGAGGAAAATGATTAATAGTACAGTGGCGTCATGATGAGTATTTTTTTGTATTTTACACGCAGATATTGGTTTATGTACTAACAATAAACGCTGAAAATCATCAAAAACTTACATGTAACAATACCTGAAATTTGGGTCATGAGTATGAAGACAATATTTTGTGGTCTGAAAACTTCAATAACTTTTGCAATTCTGCTCCAAGTAACTCGATTTTTGGTTCATTCAAAAGCTGAACTATTCTCCTTCACACTTCATAATGTTAGTAAGGTGCTATCTAGTCATTTAAACACTCTACATATGTTCAAACAGTTCTGCATGAATATCTCTGTAGGATCTTTTTGAGACCAGCTACAGATGTGATGTCTGAATGAAAAATGTAGAGGAAAGGCTCACCTTTTTAATGCACTTCAAATCGAGTGATTTGATTCAGAACTGCAAAAGTTATTGATGTTTGAAGATTTCAAAATCCTGTCTTCAAAATCAAGGGCCAAATTTCAGGTATTGTTACAGGTGGGTTTTTGATGATTCTCAGCCTTTATTGTTAGTACATTAACCAATGTCCGTGTGTAAAATACAAAAAAATACTCATCATGACGCTCTAACATCTAGGAACAAGGTGCATATTTTTTCAGATTTTTAGCTCTCTTCCTGTTGCCTCAGGACTTTTCTATGTCAGTAGTTTTCTTTACCGCCAGGTAAAGATTACATTTTGTGTAGTGTACACTGTGAACATCATTCAACTTCCCCAAGTTGGAAGAGGAAAATGATTAATAGTACAGTTTGTCATAAAAGGATCCAATACTGCACACCTGAGACATAACACCCACACTACATATGTGCAGCAAGCTAAGTAAATAGTTATCTATCATGTACATACAGGTCTGCTCAGTTTTTTGCCCATCAGAATAAATAAATCACATGTTATACCACATGTAACTTTTTTGACCTTGGAAAAATTGTCGCAAAAATTCACTACATATAATGCTGTAGCTGCTCAGGCAATATTACTGAAGCTGTTTCATAGTAACAGAAAGGGTGTTACATGCAGTTGAGTTGATGAGATCACACCAAAACACTGGGTGGGTGTATGTAGTCAATCTTTTGAATACTTTTGTCAATCTGAAAAAAGTTACAGCATGTATTACATATGAATAACTTATGCTGATGAGCAGATAACTGAGCAGAACTGTATGTACATGATAACCACCTATTCACTGAGCCTGTTGCACATATGTAGTGTGTGTGTTCTGGCTTAGGTGTGGAGTGATAGATCATTTTATGACAAATCATACTCCCAATCATTTTTTCCTGCCCACTTGGGGAAGCCGAATAATGTTTGCAGTGGTATAGTGGTGAAGGGATGTGATAGGTCAAGCGACAACACAGACCCAGCCAGTCAGGCCAACTCAAGATTTCAATCCAAAATGATCAATGTCATTTTGATCACAGGTTTGGGCTTGCGTTGAGCCTACATCAGCAGTAATGAACTTTAGGTGATCAGTAACAACACTGGTATAGACCTTTTGGTCAGTATTCCTTTACCTCACATCGCTCAGTCAGTTGCTTATTGCAATGTTTATGCCATCAATTGGGTTGACTGTGACCTTTGCACAACTCCTGTCATTTACAGTAGGATGTGAGTGTCTTTGGTCTTTTGTGTACATCACTGTAGACCCATGAGAGTGGGAGGAATCCAGGTCACGTTGTCCGCAGGTAAGTACATGGCTAAAAAAACAAATTTGCATACAAGCATGGTGCTAGGGCTGTATGATGCCTTTACTGGGACTTCTCAGGTGGACTCTGATAATTCTCAGCAAAAATACAAAAGTCCAATGTACCCCCACAGAGGATGTGATTGGGGAACTTGGGATAACAAATGATAGAACAGTCAATTCAAGAGAAAAATCACAACGACTACTCAGTTGGACAAACAAAGCCAGGGACACATCAAGGAAATTAACACTGCAGTCAATAAAAGATAAGATTACGAAGTAAGAAAGAGTGGGTAACTTGGGATAACAAATGACAGAGCAGTTGAATCAAAATAACAATAACAACGACTACTCAGTTGGACATATAAATATACCAATGATACACTGAAAGATATGATTGGAAACACCTTGAGAAATAATGGCATTTGAGCCAAGGAGTTTCGACTTTGTCAGATGTTGAAACTGTTGGGTTTCTGAAAAGGATGAAACATACTTACAACTTTCGCATACAATTCCACCTTACAACTTTTGAAAACAATTGCACCCATTGTTACTGTTGCGTAGGATATACCAGAGCAAGGTAAGCCTCAAGTTCCTGCGGGGTCTTCCCTTCCATCACCAATCTTTCACAGAATGACTTTTGTTCCTTGTGTTCCTCTTGCGAGATTCTTCTGGCTTTGGCCTCACATTTTTCTTCATGGTCAGGAAATAACTTTCCTTAGCCCAGCTGAGGTCTGACACTTGAGCATACAATTCCTGGTCCGCTTTGATTTGAGTCGATTCCAGTTGTTGATGAACTGCACTAGCTTTGATGACCATCTTGAGCCTGGTTTTGTTACCTTGCTGTATCACCCAGGCAAGGGCATGTTTATGCTCTTTGCTGTGAACGTGGGATGGATCAATCGAGGGAAGGGGCTCTAAACCTCGGTGTGACAAGGTTGAACGTGCTACACCACGTTTGGATCCTCCTTGAGTAGCTGGGGTCGCGGTGGTTGTCAGAGAGTCATCATCAGAGTTGTCCAAAGCTCGTTCTTCTGCAGTGAGGGGTGCAGCTTTGGTGACACATCTCTTGGTGGCCTTGTGGTAAGATTGACTATCATCCTTGGATGCATCTAGGCTAGGTATTCGGTGAGGAGGTTCATCGTCAGAGTCGTCCAATGTGTGTTCCTCTGCAGTAAGAGGCGCCGTCTTGGTGACACGTTTCTTGGGGGATTGACAATAAACCCGGGTCGGTTGATTTTCCACGGTTTTGGCTTGAGAGAGGGCAGGGGGTCGGCAAGCAGTTGGTCCTTTGGAGTCTCCTTGGTTGAATCATCTGGGGTGGGTGGAGGTGAACTGAATTGGTTGTTGATGAAATCGCGATAGCGTTTGTTGATTGGTTTATTGAAGTGCTTAGCAGGCTCATTAGGCGACCTGAGTGTTTTTTTTGTCAACTTGAGGCTCATCAACGCCAGGTTCCCCAATGTCTACGTCTGGCATGTTTGAAGGATTGGCCGTGATCATAGGTAAGGGGAGCCCTAGATGTTCAAAAGAAGAGAGCCATCAGCAAGAAGTGCGAGATCACTGGATGTGAACCCAAAATCAAAATAGACATCCAAACTGACCATGATTGTGGCCATTGGTTGTTTCTCCATCGTCACTTTCATCATCATTGTTGTTGTATGCACCAATGCCAACTTCACTGTCATCGTCAGAATCCAGACCACTGTTGAGAATACCAAACGGGGTAACATTGCCTTTGTCCCTGAAGAGGACATCCATGTTGCTGTAACAGGGACACATGGAATCAAGCAACTCCTCCATGGTATGTATTCCAGCCATGCAATTCTTTGCAGACAGGCCACTGCCTGTTTTCAGGCTAAATTTCTTTGCAAGGATGTATTTTGACTTGTAGTGTTTGAGACGCAGGTACAGAACTCAACCGTTAAGGCACATATTTGTGGTATTGTGCCAAATGTTATAGTTGTTGTTGAGTTCAATAGCAAGAGGATTCAACAGAGACTGGGGACTCATTGGAAGTCCGGACACCCTAGTCTGACTACCAGCCCCAAAGAGAGCTTGACAGATATGTGGTTTGGATAGGTAAGTAATGATTGTTTGATAGTCAATGCAATCTAAAGGCGGGCTATCCTTTGACGTCTTGCTTGAACCGGATGGCACTATAGATTGACTTTGAGTGTGTGCTACCGCGGCCAGTCGGGAGTGTTTGACAGTAACCACATTGGGTTTTGAGGCCACAGGCAGTCCAGAAGCGATCAATTCCGCATTAATCTGAGCCCTTGTTCGGCAAGACCTAGGTGCCTATTGGAGGACCAAAAAATTGGTCAGTTTTCAAAACCAAGAAACCAAGAATCAGTTGACTTAGAAAATGACATACTTTTCTGTTTGGCTGAGTCTTCGGAGGCATTATGATATAGACTGCAACAACAGAGAGCAAGAACCAGTAAGATGATTGCAAGGATGATGATGACAATGGATTTGCCTGGCGATCCAATTGGCAATTAAGCAGGTAGCAGTAGGCAAAAGTAAATAGCAAAAACAGGAAGATCCAAAAGTCAAGCGTGGAAAAGAATGAAATCTGAAAATGTTGAGCCTGGAGAATCTCAAAGCGGAAATCTGAGAACACACACCTTAAGTATTTGCCTGAAATCATATGTGGCATCAAGGGCATGTTTGAAGCCGGTGCGCTTGTTCTGTCATGGTGTGAGATACAGTCAAAGCTTGATGATCGTCCTGATAAGCAGGTCAGTTTGCAAAACAACTTGCAACCTTCAAAATGATGCCATAGAGCAATAGTCCTAGGTACAGGCAATTAACATGCCCGTCCTGATACAATCGTTCCAGAGCCGCCATCGTGTGAGTGCTGGATCAATAAGAAAAGTAATTTGAAAGTCATATTTGGTGAAAGATGGTGTGGATGTGCAATTGCAAGGTTGGCCATGGCAAACACAGCATCAACAAACGGGCTCCAACACGGATACAATGTCAAAATGGGTCCAATGTTGGCAATTGGGGAAAAGATGGGCCACTGTTGTTCAATACAATTTGTTAATGTAAGAGGAAACTATCAAAAGAACAGCAAAACAAAAAAAACATTGGCAAGAAAAAAACAGATGTTGAACTTCAAGGGACGCCTAAAAAAACAGGGACAAAAGAAAGATTTTTTTCTGGGGAAATGTTCCTGTTGCTTGCAACAAGTTTATAAATTTTAAGACAGATGAGGAGTTTACAAAATGGTGAACCACCTCTAAAGGTGGTTCACAAACTTAGACTTTTACTTAAAATTTAAAGTCGCCGAACCAAACTTAAAACTTAAAAAATGGCTGTAAAACCCCTTCTTGAACCACCTTATTGCACAACTGTGGACCACCTCTAAAGGTGGTACAGTTAAAATTTATAGAGCCCAAACAAAATGTAAAATATAAAAATGGGCTGTAAAAGCCCTTATTGAACCACCCTAATAACACTACACAAAATATGATATTTTCCGGGCAGAAAATATAAATACTGACACACAAAAATATTGAGCAGTCAGGAGGGGAGAGAAAAATACAAAAAGATATGCACATTAGTGGCTCTCAAACCTGCCCTGGTTTTCAAAAAACCCAGTTGACCCAGTTGTTTTTTGGCAGTAACTTTGTGTATCAAGTTGACATTTGTTGACAGCTCCCAGCCAAAAATTCCACTGGGTCAGGTTTGAGAGCCACTATTGTTCCTATGGTTGAGGCATTTGATTTAAGTATTTTTTTGAATTTTTAGTGTGAAAATTGTTGATTGTACTAACAAAAAACCTCCAGGATCATTGGATTACAACCTGTAAGAGATATTGGAATTTGGCCAATGGGTGACAAGGGGATAATTTGAATTCAACTATTGCTTGTATCTTTTTCAATTCTTGGCCAAACCACCCAATTTTTGGTTCATTGCAAAGCTAACCGCTGTGACTATATCTTTCATTCAGACAGGAAAGCTGCATCTGATTCCAGAAAAACTCTATGTGGCAATATATGAAATAGATTCAAGGACAAATAACTTTTTTTGCAGCAGAGCTACAGATTTGATGCAGCGACGTAAAATTTGAATGAAGTCCATGGCTTTCTAATGAACTAATTATCCAGTGTTTTGACCAAGAATTGCAAAAGATATGAAGGATCTTACAATTGAAATTATCCCCTTGTCATCCATGAGCCAAATTCCAATATCTGTTACAGGTTGTAATCTGATGATCCTGCAGGTTTTTTGTCAGTACAGTCAACAATTTTCACACTAAAAATACAAAAAAATACTCAAAACAAAGGTCTCAACCATAGGAACAATATGCATATTTTTTTGTATTTTCCTCTCTCTTCCTGACTGCTCAATATTTTTGCGTGTCAGTATTTGTATTTTCCGCCCGGAAAATATTATATTTTGTGGAGTGTAATGCATAGGTTCAATTTTAAAAAACCGGATCTCTGTAGCCAAAAAGCATAGCTTTCCAAGGAGGATTAACCTTTGAACCAAATTAAACTAAGATGGATGACCCAGAAGAACCTTCTCTGGCTGTTGAGCCCCTCAAGCTTGACCACCTGAACCCCATACATGTCACAAAGATTGTCAACATCATTTATTTTGCATTGAGTCCTCTCCTTCCGGCCACTTTCTCACCCATTCTGAACTCAGAGGAGCACAAACTCCATTTACTCAAGAAAGGGCTTCAAACTTTGAAAGATGCCTCAAGAAAGCAATGTGACAAGATTGAATCTTGCCAAGATGCTGGTGAAGAGATCTCCACGGCCAACAATGAATGGCTTGATCCAAGTGGTAATTTGATAACAGACAAATCCTAATTGACAAACTGCTTGTTGCAAAAGATAATGAACCTTACTGCTTTGCATACCACAAATATCAAGCTATTTGATCTATAATCGAATCTTATCAATATACTTTAGTTGAAGTGGCTGCAAAGAAAATGAACAGAGGCAAAAAGGATCCAACTGCTGATGACCTCAGCAAAGGTCAGGGAAAGCGGCCTTATTTTCATCTTTTGAAACCAGTCCAATCACAACATTTGTATTGAAACTCAGAAAAACACAAGGAAAGTCTTACTTACAATCAACAATTAGAAGTAATTGATTGGTATTATGCAAACGGGGAAAGTCAGACTAAGACTTACCTTTACTTCTCAAAGATTCATCACAAAATGGGAATCAGTCAACCTAATATCTTGCGTTAGCTCAAAGACAAAGACTTGATTTGCAAGATCTCCTCCAATGTTGGTCCTCAAACTAAACAAAAGGCCAATGTCAAGTTTCCCAACATTGAGGAACTTCTTGTCAATTGGTGCTGTATGTGCAAGCAGACTGGCCAATTTGTTACCAGTGAACAAATCAAGGAAAAGTGGCACCACTTTGCTCAAATCAAAAACATTGGCAGCAAGAATTGGCTTACCCTCAGTGGTGGATGGCTTGAATCATTCAAAAACAGACATGGCCTTTGGGGATTCAAGTGGCATGGCAAGGCTGGATATGCTAAACCAGAAACTGTTAAAGCCAAAAGAGATCAAATCAAGGTGATTGTAGCTGAATACAGACCAAGTGATATCTACAATATGGACGAGACTGGCTTGTTTTACGCATAAGTGCTTTTTGTTTATCTGTCTCTTCCTTCGGCATGTCTTCTCACACTTTTTCTGCGTCTGTCACAGGATGCCACCAGACCAAGGCTTAGCAAGTGTCAGCACTTCTGGTGTGAAAGGCTCCCAAGCCAGAATCACTGTTCTGTGCGTCTGTAACACTGATGGATCCAACAAGCAATATCTCACCTTTATTGGTTGATGGAAATCACCGTGATGCTCCAATGAAAAAAACCCAGCCAGCCTGAGAATTGACTATTATTTCAATGCCACATCATGGATGACATCTTTTATCTTTGAGATGTGGATTCGTACCTGGGACCAACAACTCCAAGCTGACAAGAGGAAGATCTTGCTGTTACTCAATAACTTTGCTGGTCATAAGATTGAAGAGAATCAACTCAGTGGATTGGAAATTTTGCAGATATTGATAAGTGAGTTATCTGTTTCCTTTCAGTAAATCAAGACACCCTATTATTTTACTCACACATGGTTTTTGAATGGTCACTGCTCTTGAATAATTTTATACTTCTGTCACATCAAATGATATATGAAGTTGAGTTTAGCCAGTAAATATTTACCTTCAAACAAAATCAACACTTGGGTGATCCCCACCTCTTTTGAGAATGAAGGGCAGATATCTGTAAATACCAATAGCCCACCATAAGAATATATCTGTGATTAGATCCTGTCAAAAGACATGATCAATTAGGTTGTACAGAACCTTATCCTTTCTCTCACTATTTTGTTGCACTCCATCAATATGGTATGTATAGTAGTGTACATTTAGATTGATGCAATTCAGAATTAAAGTGGGCATGTTAGAAGGCAATGTTGAGTTGTAATATACATTTTTCAATGTGAACTGTTCTCAGTAACCTTCAGTGGGATACCCAAGAAAGTCCCACAATTGCTCCTTGTGACTCACTAGGAGCAAGCACAGGACTTTGCTGAGTATACTTCAGCAGGCAGGCATGCCTATTCCCTAGTCTACTGATGTCAAATCTAAAAATAAATGTTGGATTTTGCTTCCTGATTCCAAAGAAGCCTTTCATTGTCTTTTCAAAAATCATGCCGAGTGGCTGGGAAAAGTTGAATAATACTAGGTATGCACCAGCAGAATCAAGGTATGAGATACAAACTGAACCAACAATAGTGATGGCACATATCCTAGTTAAAAAAACATAGACAAAAGCCAATTTATCCATTGATTCACTCAATTGTGAAGACATGATCAAAAAACATGAGCCATGTTCCAGACTCAGCCCAACTAGATTCTCACCAAGTATCCCAAACAGCTTCCTTCAATATCAACACAAATATTCCCACCGCACAACCTGATGAAGACTTTAATTTGTAGATGATACAAGAAATAAGAATATTGAAAAAAAACTGTGATGTGCTTGATTGTGGCCAAAAGTGTTGGTGTTCAATTGACTCAATGAAGAATTGTAGAGTATTATAAGATGTTGAAGAATTGAATAAGATCAATGTAGAGTTGGATTAGTAAAGAAGAGGTGTTGGAGTTAAATCACAGATTTACATGAAGATGTCATCAAATTAGGAGATGATGACAAAAGGGAAATCCTTTGCCCCAATTATTCAAATTGAATACTTATAGAAAAATGCTTCATTTCATGTCGTTTCTCTTTCCCCATCTTTGGAAAGAGAAACATATGTAACTTTTAATCTTGTTTTCACTATTGTTTTCCTTTATAATTGATTATAAACTAATTTGTGTCAAAACATAGTTGTCTTTCTCCAGATCATTTAGCTCACTATCATCTTGTGTGCTTTATCTATACAAACTTATTTGTCAGGTACTTATCATATCATATGTCTAATTACAAAATCCATAGCTTGTTCCTTTATGTTATATGGTTGTGTTTTCTTATCAGTGTTTACGTCAGAGATTCTTCCATATATAGGAGATCTATCCGTGTGATATTATCTAATATCAAAGCGCATATCAGAGTGCATCTCAGACTTTCAGTAGGTTATCTTCACAAGGGTGTACTCCAAAACATGTGGACATTTTCATGGTAGCAAGAGATACAATGTATCAATTCACAATCATTATTTATGTGGATGAGCAATAAGGATCTCTTTTCCACCTCAGTCAAAAACCCACCTTCTTTGACTCACTCTCAATCAGAGGAAGAACAAAACAATACTTCATTACGGATATTGAGTTCTCTTCTTTGGCCTGTGCCAAATCCTACTGAAAACTCTCACTGCCGGCATATTTGGCTTGGAGACAAACATCCAAGGAGTCCTCGGACGGCGCCCCCCAGGAAAAGGGCACCCGAGGGCTAATTCCGAGGAAAATGTTGGCCCTGCCCGTTGCCTCGAATTGGATCCTCGGATGGGGGTTAACTTGGAGTCAGAGTCCGAGGAATCCTCAGATTTTTGGCTCCGAGCCAAATATGCTGGCTGTGTCTTTAAATCATACTAATCCAAATCAATCTACTTCATCAACCTTACCAATGTCTATCCAACCAAGCCAACCGACTATGCAGGGCACCAATAAGCAACTACAAGCTGTTTATGTCAATCAAGCTCTAAGCAAAATCTGTCCTGGAAAGCCACTTTTGTAGGACAATTATTTTGTCTGGTCATGTAAAGTTAGAAACGGTCTGGAGACGTTCTACATTGATTACATAGAGTCTGACAATATTAAAGACAAATCAGGATCAATTATTCATGAAGTAGCTAGCAAAATTCTTACCTCCTGGTTACTCAAACAAATGAACACCAACAAAATGGTATTGAGTTAACTCCAAGGCTTCCCTGGCTGTGCAAAGCCTTAGATTGAGAATCCAAATACCACCCACTGAGGCAGCTGTCATGATGAGGAATGCATGTTAAAACCCACAGGAACCTTCAGTCAACCTGGAAAATAGGCACAATTTGTTAAATAAATTCAATGATAAATTTCCTGATGTGGTGAAGAATAAAAATACAACAAAAGAAGTGGCAGGGCATATATTTCTCCCACTGAGTTTGAGTAACATTGTTGCCAAAACTTCAAGGCCCTTCTTGATGTGAAATGAAAAAGATTGAAAACAAAAGGGAACAAAACATAGACACTAATTTTGAGCTCTAATGACATGTTTTTGGTGCCTCAGAATGATCAAAAGAATCTGTATCCACGTCATACAGTGCAGAGTTCAGGAGGGAAACCCTTAGACACCAGGATGATAATCTATTGAAGCTTAGAAGACCTCCTTTCTCTAGGTGATGATTAGACAGAGAGGAATTTGCACCATGTGCGAGTGCTACATCCTTTGTGGCAAGAGAAGCTAAGGATAAAAAGGCCAGGGATTGAGATGAGTTGCTGATACCATTAGTGACTGGCTTGATTGACATCAGTTTGACATAAGGTCAAACTTGAGTTAAAAATTACTTCGAACAATGATAATTAGCCTTACATGTTGAGGTTCAAGAATAATGATGCTATACACTTGATGCGCCACAGAAGAAGAACATTTTTTGTTAGTATGGTGTCTCACAGATAGCTAAAAAAGGACTGGTCAGACAAGGAAACTCACTTATGATTGACCTCCAACAGGGGTGCCACAGTGTTCAGGATCACAAAGATTACATGCCCATGCATGCTCGCCATCAAATTCACATTTTCCAAGAGTGTGTATCTTTTCATCCTCATCAGTACATTGACGACATCTGTATTTTCCCAAATTGATAACACATTTACACTTTAACCAATTGGTCCTAGTACATGTGTCACAATCAATCGGGATTCCACAAATCTGGTTGTATTTGCTCATTTCCATATCAATCTTGCAGTGAACACATTGAGGTGGTGTAGGTGGTGTACACAAGCCCACTTGTGCTAGTCCAAGTAGGCAAGCTGTTAACATGATGAAAGTGACTTTTGATTGTGATTTCATAGTGTTGGAGTCAATGAACTGAACTGATTCAAACTTATGATCTTCCTTTTGGAATTAAATTGGAACTGTAGTACCAAATCAATGGGTGTTAGGGTGATGATGACAACGGGGGTGACCTTGGAGAAGAGAGGGAGCTAATTATGTGCATTTCCTGACAAGCATTCCTAGGCTCCAAGTTGTGGCTCTGATTGTTTATATTTGACTTATCAATATAAGACAAGTTTCCAGGATTGCTAATCAGTGTAATCTGATAATCAAACCTGCATCATGAAAGCCATTTCAAAAAAGTATGGCCAAGTTATGGTCCAGATTGGTCTCAAAAAATGCAGTCTAGACTGCACATTTGGTTTATCAATTTGTGGCAAGTTTCCAGAAGTGGGGATCAGGGTGTTTTGATACCCAAACCTTCATCATGAAACTCAGCTTATGTAAGCATCATCAATGTTTGGTTCACTATGGTGGCCAAGCTGGGGTCCTTAAAGGTGGCCAAGATGTGGTTCAGCATGGTGGCCAAGATGTGGTTTGAATTTTGCGGATTGGCTGTCTGACATTTCCACCATTAAGGCTGAAGGTGATCAATTTAATTGGATTGTGTGTTGAAGATCAATTTACACTAAAGGTGTTTTTTGTTGCATATAATCCTTTTGCGCTTGCTTTACTGGCGGATTATCTGATCATGTGCAAATCTAAGTTCAAGGTACCTGCTATCAGTTCCTTGTTACATAGACTTTAATCAATAATTCAGCTGAATATGTATGCCAAGAGCTGATTGTGTGTTTATAGTCAAAGAGCACTTGATATTTGTAAGTTATATGTGTTGTAGATCTCATGATTGAAGTCTCTATTTCAGAAATTAATGGGACACATAATATCTCACCCCAGCCACATTAAGGCAATATTTGGTACCCGGGGATTCATGTGGTCCACACATGACCACACTCACAAATCAGTCACTGCAAATGTGTGTATAGACTTGGTGACTCTGCATAACTAAAACAACAGTCTGGCTCAAGTAGCATAAAGCTTCTTCCACTGAGGTTGTTGTCAAGAAATCTGCAATCTCAGAATAGAATTGATCAACCCCGCCAAATGAGTGGAAAGAATCAAATCAAGTATTGCAATATAACAACATCAAGCCCAATCCAATGTAAGATAAACCCATCTGCTCTTAGGTATGCAGCAGCAGGATCATGATATAAGATACAAATTGAACCAGCAATGATGATGGACCATATCCTATTCAAAAAACAAACATAGACAAATGCCAATTTCTCCTTTGATCCACTTAATTGTGAAGACATAATTAAAGAACACAAATCACATCCCAGACTCATCCTAACTAACTTTCCACCAAGTATCCCAAACAACTTCTTTCAATATCAACAAAAAGATTCATAAGGCACCCACAACATAGCTTAATGCACAAATCAATTGAAGATGATACAAGTAACACTGCGAGAAAAGAGGATTTCCCCAAGGTGAGAAATGATTACATTTAGTCTACAAAATGATTAAAGATGCATTAAATCTGCATTAATTCTGCATTAATTCTGCATTTTTCTGCATTAATTCTGCATTATTAATCATTTTGTGCATTAAATGCAATCATTTCTCGCCTTGGAGAAATCCACTTTCCTCACAGTGTAAGAACATGGAGAGAACAATTGGACATAAAAGGTTCACAATGCTCTTGCTCTCCTTAATTGGAGTTGCAACTGTGCTGTGCTTGATTGTGGCCAAAATTTATTGGGGAAACTCCAAGGCTGCCCTTTCTGGGCAAAGCCTTGGATTGAAAAGTCAAAAACCACCCACTGAGGCAGCTGTCATGATGAGGAATGAAGGTGAAACCTCACACAAACCTTCAGTCAACCTGAAAAATAATGGCAATTGGGTAAAATAGGCCATTGCTATTTGCAGCCCACACAAAATCCATGTAGGCGCTGCCAAAACAGCCCCTACATGAAGGTTTCCCACAAAAAAGCGCCTACATTTATGATGTAGGCGCTTTTTCCTTTTTCACATGACACCTACAGGCTAAAAAACCAATGTAGGCATCATTTGTGTACGCCTACATTCTAAAAATGAAATGTAGGCCTAAATTTGAAGCGCCTACATTGTGTAGGCGTCACAAAAATGCACCTACATCTTTTTTTTGACTGTAGGCGTAATTTTTGTGCGCCTACATATGTTAATACCAACACCCTTATAATTTAATACCAACACCCTTATAATTTATACCAACACCCTT
>NW_006768768.1:1535442-1540714 GCF_000204055.1 Melampsora larici-populina 98AG31
AATATAGGGGCGATGTAATTGAGTCGATTGTATCAAGTCGATCACTTTTGCCTTTTTGTTTGTTAATATACTCAAGGACCTTGTTTACCTTGCTGAAAGCACGTGGTAGAGGGACTCCTTGTTTAGACCACATTCGACCACCAACTGTTGTTTCAATCGATCGAGGTCTCATAGAGGCTCGGTTGGCTGTACAAACCTGCCCCGCGACCGTGAAAAGGCGTTCTCCAGGAGCGGATGAAGCAGTTACACTGAGATAATCCTTAGCTAAGGATGCCAGGATGGGGTACTTCCCCTCGTGCTCCTGTATGCAGTCAAACAAACATTCAGTTGATCATGCACAGTTGATGAAAGAAAAAAGAGACAAACAAACCCTCCACCAATCAAGAGCGCAGTTTGGATCCATCAGTTGGTCCACATCTTGAGAGTTTAGTGGGTCTAATCCTTGAAGGTAGCGATCTAATTCACCTAGATCGTTCGAAGTGTTTGCGTGTTGGTAAAGCTCGAATGCCTTGGGTACCTTCTTTTTGACCGAGTTTGATGATAATTCTATGATTTCATCAGAATTGGATGAAGTCTTGCGATCGGTTTCTTCCTTACGCTCCTTGAATCGAGCACGAAGTAAATCTTCAGCGTGATTTGTCATCACGTCATCTTCTCCGAATGTGAGGGAAAAGAATCCAAGCCGGAAACTCGGGTGAAAGATAGCTGCTAGAACCAGCAAGTCACAGGCCAAAGCTTCGTCCATGTAGATCATAGTTTGTCGTGACATCTCATTGATCATCGGATAGATCGGATCTTCTTCTGTGAGAGAGTTGAGTCGATCGATAAGGGAGCTCATCAATTCAGCATACTCGTATATAACCATAGAACCTGTTGGGCTATCACCCTCCATTCTGCGACACAAGGCTCGCAAGGGCTGTTTATGCAAAGATGAGTCAGTTAAGTCAATGGTAAGATAGAGTGGAAATGACTCGCGATCAACTCCTGAATAATCTCTTGGAGAGCCTCCCAATCACCAACCAAGAATACGAGTTCTTGAAAATAACCATGTTTGGCTGCATTCTTGCGTGGGCAACGTTTCTTCGCGTGTACCTTTGCAAGATCCTCTTTCATCATCTCATCGATGATCTTCAAGACAAAATGATTGAAAAAAGAAAAATTCAACTTTATCATCATAGATACATACGTATGAAGTCCATGATACATACATCACGTGCAGCATACATTCGTTCCCAACGGTCCAACTCAATGTTCCATCGCACACCATACTCGGCTAGAAGAGCAAGGAGAGCCGGTCGCCCTTCCTCTTTACGCTTGGTGTTCACAATGGTGCGACGTAGATTGAAGTCCTCTCTCCAGGCAGCAGACCGAGTAAGTTTCTTATTGACAATGTTCAGCTAAACAAACCAAGCGTCAGTGTGAGATAGTGATAGGAATCCATTACATTAGATTGAGGACTTACATTCCTGATCAATCGGGCCATGTGAGTACGAGGCAGTCCTTTCTTGGCACGGGTTACCGATTCTTGAGGAGGATCCGGGTCCTCAGCATCCTCTTCATCATCTGGTCCACATTCAGGTAGAGTGTCCTCTTGTTTGTCCTCATCATCTGAATCTAAAGGCTTGCCGATATCTTGCTGATCATTTTCATCTTCGGAATCCTCATTACCTTTTTCACGCGGGTCGAAATCAATCTCTATCTGTTCATCTTCCTCAGCCACACTTTCCATTGCATCGATGTTGGGAAAAGAAGCCAAAGTTGCATGTCGATGTCGTTTAGGGGGAATTCCGAGTGCATCTAATCCAGCATGTACAATAAGACCTGTCTTATGGCATATGCAGAATATGTGCATAGTGGTCGGATTCCACTGAGAGCTAGCATCGTGTTGAAGGAACTGCTGTTGCAACTCGGTCGCCAAGGTCAAGTTGTTTGATCCAGAGTCTGAAGCCATTGCTATCATGTATTATATTGAAACCGACAGTCAGTGACAGATCGAACGAGAAGATATACAATAATAGAGAACTTATCTTATTGCAAAGGTTGTGCTTCTTGAGTACCGTGGCTAGTGGAGCAGCAAGCCATTCACCATGGTGATGCCACGCGACAAGCTTCAGAGAGAGATGGCGTATGACAAATTTCCAGTCTTTGTCGACAAAAGCAACTAAGGCTCCGATGAAGGCGTGTCGGTTGCGAGAGACAGTCCATACGTCTTGTATCAACGTGAACATACTCGTGAGGGCCTGAGAGACATGATTGCATTAAGAAAGAAACGATTAAAGAGAACTCAAAGAAGATAGAGATGAGAATGAAATGAAAACATTCAATGATAGGCTTACCTTAAGTTCGTCCACCACATTGTCCCAAAGACCTACATACAGGCGCTTGGCTTCCTCGGCCGACCACTTTCTCTTGTAAAGATGAATACCAGGTCGAAGGTATGTAAGGATTGCCCTTAGCATAGGGTGCTCGATTATGGTCCATGGCAGGCTGTTGTGAACCTGCCATAGACTAATCATCTGATTGACTACCAGATTATCGAACTCAGGAATGGGAAGAAGAAACTGTTCCAGCGAGGTTGCATGAGCATCACGGATTTGACTGGCCTTAATCTCAGCTTGAGTGGGGGGAAGCTTTGCACCAGCCGATATAGCTTTTCTACGACCAGGGCAACCTGAATTGTTCTCATCACCCTGGCTGGATCCATCACGGTGAACATGAAGGTTTGATTTCAAACTGCCACTGATTCGGACCTCCTTGTGACAAAACTTGCATGTAAGCGTCAACGGAGGTCCAGATGGGTCCTAGAAAGGAATAAATGATATGCATGTCAGCTCTCAGAGTTCTTGGAAAGGAACCAAATCAACTTACATCAGTTGGGCGACAGAAGGGCTTCCCAAAGAAAAGAATGGGTGGGTCGTATTCAGGCTCTTCTTTGTCCGATTCCCGAGTTCGCTTGCGTACACGCTGGTTCTCGTCGTCAGAGTCCTGATTGAGATTGGGAATCGCGCCGGCGTTGGTGGCCAAAGCCTACATCAAAGCAATTCGTCATTCGTTCCAATCAAAATTTGGGACAAATTTAGTGCATGCTTAAGTTGACTCACTAAGCTCATCTCGGCCTCAGTATTCTTGCGTTGCGATGGTCCAGCGGACTTCTTGGTTGTTGTGGTCTTATTTTTGACATTACTGGAGCTGGTGGTCGATTTTGGTCGGCGGACAGGAGCTATCTTGCGTATGTTTGTACTGACAATGACAGGCGAGTCTGTGTCGTTATCGGACTCGCCTAATTTGGTTCCACTTGCAGCATTTGATTCGGATCGGGCACACTTGCCCTTACCTTTGGCTGCCGGTACGGCACGATTGTTGACAGAAAAGGTAAACGACGAGGTTGGGAGTGATTGTCGGCTGTCGGATGGGGGACAGATCATCCCAGGTGCTTGACGAGCAGGTGTCGTGATGCGCCCAGAACGGCAGGGGACACTGTCGTCAGTCTCGTATCCGGAACTGAGTCGTAAGGTGCTTTGGACAGGCATTCTAAACAGACGTGCAGAGATTGAATAGGTTGATCTGAATGGGTAGAACGAGGTTTATAAGTGTAATAGTAAATTGGGGTTTGGATGGAAGGAGGGATTAAATTATTAGGGAATTATTGGAAAACGAGGTTGAAAATTGAATGGAAATATTATCAATATGATGAACCTTGAGGACGGGATGAGATGAAGCAAAGACGCTGACTTTATGATTATTTGATCCAACGGGTGAACATCAGTAGAGCTGAATTAATGGTCAAATAAACCGTGGTGAGCAAATGATTGCTGACGAGGGATCAATCTTGCTTACCGAGTGATGATGTGAGGGAAACACCATCCTCTGAGTGATATTCCGGACATATTGTCAGCCATATTCCTGCTGACCTGGAATATTTTCGAGATGAGGTGGGCTAGGATGTGTCTGGTTGGTTGGGGACAGAAGCAAAGCTGATATCCCGCTTCTGGCCCCCTTGGACCTAGAAAGCGGTACGTGGTCCGCGGTACTCATCAAGCCAGAAAAGCAAAGCGGTACGCGGACCCCGCTGCCGGTTTGCGTCTGTGCAACAAAGCGGTGCTCCGTTGCGCTATGGCTGCGCTACCCGTTAATCTAGCGCAGCTGAGCCAGCCTTGCGATAACACATACTCTATGAAAACCCATACCTTTTGGGTTCCATAAAAAGGTATGGGTTATTTCAGAGACAACTGTACACACATTTTGGCCTCTAATGACATGTTTTTGGTGCCTCAGAAGGATCAAAAGAATCTGTATCCACATCATACAGTGCAGAGTTCAGGAGGGAAACCCTTAGACACCAGGATGATGATCTACTGAATCTTGGAAGACCTCCTTTGTCTATGTGGTGATTAGACAAAGAAGAATTTGTCCCATGTGCAAGTGCCGCAGCAAGAATGAAAAAAGTAGAAAGAATGGAAAAGAAGAAAAAGGCCTGGTATTAAGATGACTCACAGATAAGAATAGTGACTGCTGTGTTTGGGGTAGGTTTGACATGAGGTCAAACGTGGATTGAGAAAAGTACTGCAGAAGATATTTGGGCTTTAGTATTGAGGTTCCAAAGTGAGGATTGCGGACACTTAATGCACCACAGAAAAGAATAGATGTTGTTGCAGCATGGTGTATCACAGCCAGCTAATCAGAAACATATCAGATCACAAGACTCACATATAATTGACCTGCCAATATGTGGTGTAGATTGCACAGCTCATTTATTCATCCAACCCTGTGCCAGAAACTCGCCGCACCATAACAAGCATGTTTTTTGGTGTGTTGCTCTGCAACACACAACAAAAATCAGCATTAGACACTGTGTTGCGGTAAGTACCGCAACAACAAAAGGTGAGGTCAGGTTGCACAGCGCCTTGACTGTCGTGCAACGCAACAGGCGCAACAGCGCCAAAAAAAACATCAAATTGTAATTTGTTTGGCACCTGCACGTGCACGTTCATACTGAATAGCATAGGGTCATAACGAGCCTCATATGACCAAATGTGGTTCTATCCCCCCTGCCAAGATGATCCACCATCTTGAGAAGCCTCTTGGGTAATCTCAAAGTGGCTAAGTCAAACTTTTCCTTAAGGGGGAAACACAGCACACACATCGACCCAATCAAACCATCCACCCTTGTAACCAAAACCTCACCACACTTCATACATACTCTACCAACCCATCTCTAAAAACTACCACGTGTACTACAAACCGACGTTGGCTACACCACATAGATCAAACC
>NW_006768768.1:1541396-1542614 GCF_000204055.1 Melampsora larici-populina 98AG31
TTTCCAGGTTGAGGATTTCCATAGGGGAAATTTTATTCAGTATGTCGCCTCATCTTTTCCCGCCTCTTGCTACATCCCTCATCAATAGAACCCCTTCCAGCCCCCATCGATTTCAACTTTCCATCGTACTCACGCTTTCCTTTCAGATGTCTCGGTTCAAAGGAAAGCACCAAACGTTTCGACCCCAAAAGCCTTATTGGCTCAAACCTCCCAAGACCCCTTTACAAAAGGCACATTTTCAACATAGGCTCGCTGCTGTTATCGCACACACCCGGCGGGCACCTCCAATACCCCACGATATGACTAATCACGGTGATGGGGATCTAGAGCCCCTCCTTCCTGAAGAATTAGCCGATGACCTTCCGCAACCTGCTTTCATTGAGGAGATTTATCAAGAACGAATTGAAGAAGAGCGACGACAACGCAATCTCCTCTTGGAACGCTCATCACAAGAGATGTATGATGCCTACATCGAATGTCATCTGAAGACTTCTGAATGGGGGAATCCGGAAGTGTGGGACTTCGATCACAAGCCTTTGTGTAACTGCCCACCTAGTCAATGGCGTGAAAGAAATATCGATCTCATCGACATCTTATGTAAGCATCAATTATGTAACAAATAAAGCTATGTAGTTCCTGAATCTATCACTGATCACCATACTACCCCACCCAATGCTCGTAAGTCAGGCGGAAGGCTACCATTCGATTTTGTCGATGTCACAAAAGTGATCTAACAAGGCTTATCCTCATGGGATACATAGGCGGATCACCAAAGTACCCCGTGACAGCATTTTCTATCCGCCTCCTACGTTTCTACCATGTTATATGGAAATACTGTACCACACGTGTGGGCCCATTTGCTCGAGGCCTGGATGAGTATCTCGACGCGTTCAATCCACTCATGCTCACAAAGAGTGATCAGGTATGTGATTTTAGTCAGTATAGAATTGAAACACATTCCTTTTCTGACTTGTGTCTTAACATTGTCCTTTTTTTAGCCTCAACAATGGCACACACCTTTGTCATGGGCAATAGACACCTATCGATTGATGCTCACCAAAACTGAATCCGCCCTCGACGCCGAACTTCATATGACCACCCAGGACAAGTTAGCCGAGAACTGTCCGCGGTGCTTTGGTCCTCCGGTCAAGAGTGGTCTAATCGTATCTGAGCCGGACATCATCGTTGCCTAGATGGAAATTTCCAACATCGAAGGCA
>NW_006768768.1:1542864-1544461 GCF_000204055.1 Melampsora larici-populina 98AG31
ATGTGATGAAACAGGGCTCATGGCGATGACTTGTCGTCATGACCACCCGCTTCGATATATCAACATGTTCAAAGCGGAGAGAAGTCAGTATCATTTTTTTTTGGAATCTTACCCGTGATAGCAGACTGACATACTGCTGGTATGTTTGATTTGTATAATTGACATTAGACTCTATTATAGCTATACCTTGATCAAGTGGATTTTGGATATCACAAATGATCTTGGTCTGGTTCCACAGCGGATCTGCTTTCTGTATGACATAGGATGTACAATGGAGAATGGGATTATAAAGGTTAGCACAACGGATTGAATGATTGAATCCATGATGGTATTGAATGCTGATATATTAGACTAGCGCAAAATGTTTGATGAAGAACGGCAGATTGGAAGACTAAAGTTCGGAACAAGTGTCTTTCACGCATACGTTCATCGCTGGGCTTGCCAGCTCCTCTGGAATCCCAGGCTCAACATAGGTTTTGGCCTTTCCGATGGCGAGGGTTGTGAACGAAACTGGATGGATCTGACTCCACTTGTGGCACCTCTACGTTATTCAACGTCTCAACATCGAGTCAATGCTATCAGCATGAAGGCAGACCACTGCAACATCCATCGCCGTCATCATGCAGGTGCGTCTTCCTATGCCTTCCAATTCCTCATTCAAAATACTTAAAGTGGGATCTCAGCGCGCAATCTTGTACGCAGAAAGAAAGAGGTATGAGCAAGACTTCAAGACGCTCAGGTGACACTCCGAACCCTTGAGACCCCAGCTCAAGGGTACCCTGGCCATGATGCTTGATTCTTTGAGAACTTGTGGAACACAAGAAAAGCTCATCAGCTAGATGCAATGAACGAGCAGAAAAGTCGGAAACAAGAAATGATTGCTCTGTTGCTCGGGTTAGAGGAGGAGCTCATAGGGGCTCGGTGAGTTAAGACGCGCTTTGTATCAATCCCCTTGTATATATTGATGTTTCACTCTGTTTCTTAACCTCAGTGAACGACTCAGGGCGATACAAGCAACCCGAAGGAGAGCCCGAACATACGCTGACAACAATGACCTCATGGCCCTACCTGCTACTGTTGCAGATGTAGAAGAGCAAATTGAGGGTGTGGCAACAGCCCTAGGAGGTCCTGCATTTAGAGCTTTGGCTGGAGCTACTGGTAACTCTCATATACTTTGAATGAAAATGAACCGTGCTAACAAACGGTGCTTTTTGACTTTCAAAAACAGACAGCAAAACTAATGCCCTTATAGCCATATCTATTGCACGAAGCAACCTTTATGAGGCCAAAGTAGGCCTCATCGAATCCAGGCTACGTCGTCATCATAACACTGGTAAGTGTTGTAATATATATAGTGACAGATATATTTATTATATATCCATTATTTGTTTGATAGGGCAGCGAAATGCGCAATACAATGCGCGTCAACTCAGCAAGAAGACGGCTAACCTACGTGTGAAGTATCAAACCTATGAGCGCAAAGTTCTAAAGTACCATACCGATTTTCCAAGGGCAACACGCGTTCAACTCCCTGAGCTGGGATTCGTTATGCAGATGTCATTAGAGGATGCTTTCTGGGATAGGGGTGAGGTGAATG
>NW_006768768.1:1546988-1549537 GCF_000204055.1 Melampsora larici-populina 98AG31
AAGAAGAAGACCATTGGTATGACCATCTCTATGACATGAAATGGTGAAGTCTTGGGCAATGATTATTAAGCATATAATTATGCTTATATCCTAAATTATTATAAAAAATTCACATGAAATGTAAATATAAAAAATTTTATTTGGGTCCCCCATTTTTGAGAAAATCCATACATGGTTTAGGTTTCTTACCAAGTTCATTAGTATAATAAAACTGAGAAATTTTGCATCTTTGTATTATCAAAAGATGTGTTTAGGTCCCCAGATTTGAGAAATCTAATCATGGAATAGCTTACTTAGTGGAATGTGATGTGTGTTTTGTGTTTTGTGTTTTGTGCAATGATATCATATCTCATTGCTCGTGAACAATTTGCACTGCAGCATTTTATGCAGCAGTGCATAAACCATTTGATTGTTGCAAACATTCATCAATATTTGCAACAATCACTCAAGACTTCCTGTTCTTGAGGGCACTCGCACATTTATGATGTGCGACAAAACACACCCCACAAGATACTTATTGTTATACTTATTTATTAATCATCATTCACACCTGACTCCTGGGTTGAACCTTCTGGTTTAGTACGACTATGAACAATGTGAGAAACAACTTACTTGGTTATACTCAGTTTGTAGTTCAAACACTTACTTCGTCTGTCACTATCTGATTTGATCTCACGTGGTTGGTGATCACGTGTTCTCTGTCATTACTTATCATAAACCTGAGGAAACTTTTAACCCACTTTAACCTGAACCACTGTCTCATTTAATCTCACATATTTGAGGATTACCACCGCCCAGTGAGTGTTCACTGAGCTTTTTGGTCAGAAACTTACTCACAGTGAATCCTCATTCACTGTGAGTAGGCACGATAACAGCAGAGTGATACTTATCTTGTTGGGCAACACCTGAAATATAAATACATTTATATTTCAGGTGTAACCTCAGTGAAACCTATGTCACTTTGTTAGTCAACTACGCCCAACTGGAACTGCATAGTTGACCATATGTTTTGATGTTCTCTAGTACAGATTGTAACAATTGTAACCAACATTGACACTAGCAGGTAGGTCTTCAAACCTACATGTCTTGCATCAAAGTTATAACATACCCTGAGTGGGTTGTCAAACATCAACTTATGTTTTTGTTCACATGTGTGAGGCGGAGGGAATTGAGGCAATACTAAAATAACCAACATTGACACTAGCAGGTAGGTCTTCAAACCTACATGTCTTGCATCAAAGTTATAACATACCCTGAGTGGGTTGTCAAACATCAACTTATGTTTTTGTTCACATGTGTGAGGCGGAGGGAATTGAGGCAATACTAAAAACTGCATTGCTAATTTCCTACACCCTTTCACATAATTGGGTATTTCTTAGCATTTTCCATCCCTATAGACAGACAGACTGGATGAGTTTCATAATTGATTGTCTCTAATTATGAAACCCCTTTGTGTTTATGTAACACTTCCATCAGGCAAAAGCAAAAAAGGTTTTGCTGCTCTTCCTTTGATAATCACCCTGTAGTTACACAAACATGTCTTCCGTATGACAATAAAACTGTCCTAACATACCAAGTTTTGAATAAGAGTTATTGATGGCCTTGTGCAGATAATTCCATCAATAACTCTTTTCATAAGATTTACTGACTCTATATCAACATAGATTTACTTACAAAAACATGTGTTCAGCCATGACAATAAAACTATCCTAACTTACCAAGTTTTGAATAAGCACATGGCCTTGTGCTGATAATTCCATCAATAACTCTTTTCATAAGATTTACTGAAGGTCCCACATGATATTATACATAATATCATGTGGGACCTTCAGCCAAAGTCATAATTATTGAAATTACAACATTATATTTTGCCTTTACCTGGTTATATTTCACACAGTCACTCTATATCAACATGGATTTACTTACAAAAACATGTGTTCAGCCATGACAATAAAACTATCCTAACTTACCAAGTTTTGAATAAGCACATGGCCTTGTGCTGATCATTCCATCAATAACTCTTTTCATAAGATTTACTGGGGTCCCACGTGATAATATACATAACTCATTATTGCCTTTCATCCAAAGTCAAAATTATTGAAATTACAACATTATATTTTGCCTTTACCTGGTTATATTTCACACATTCACTCTATATCAACACGATGCAAGGATAATCAGATGATTCTTGCATCTTAGTTCAGCATGGTCAAAGGTTTCCAGCTGCTGACCAAGTTATTTTAATCGGTTTTCCGGGAATCAAATCCAAAATCCTTTGCCTTACGACAACTGGGACCATCGGAACTCATCCTGGGTCTCTCGGGTATCCTGCAATCAAAAATAAAAACCCTTATATTACTAATCGGGACTAATCGTGGGCATTGAGTTCTCGAACTCAATGCTAAGAACCTTTACCTTACTACTGGCACCTTTGGAACTCATCCGGAGTCTCTTAGTCTACATATCTTATTTTACGTAAACCATGGGGAAAGTAGATAAATTTTAAATATTTAGTCACTTGCATATATGGAATAGGGCATCTTTTAAGA
>NW_006768768.1:1551475-1556596 GCF_000204055.1 Melampsora larici-populina 98AG31
CTGATTGACGCTGGGTATCACTCCAGTGGCTTCGATCAAACCTTGAGGTTGTGATGTGGTCAAGTTACTCACCCCGAAGTCGTAAAAATTAAACAAACAATTGGATATCAACTGCTCAATTGTCAATCTTTAGCAATTCAGAGTCAAACACTCACCTTTAACTTTACTACGTACGTTGAGTTTCATACATGTTTCCCAAAATCGAACATTGAAGTTTGAACATCAAGGTTGACTATGGTATCAGCAGATTGATCTTTGAAATGAAAACGCATTTTGAAACTGAAAAACCCGTTAGAACAGGATAGTCAGTTCCTAGGATCAACAGTTTAAGGGATTAACCACGTAGGGTCAAATTCTGACAAAGTGGAGACTGAACAAGTCGATCGGACTTTACACTGTTACCTTGAACTTGATATTCAAACCTCTAACCAAAAGATAAAAAACAAACAAGCAAAATCAATAGACAATCAAGCAATTATTGTAACAATCGATCACTTACTTTGAGCTGTAAACAAAGACTTTGGGGTAGTTTTGATGATCCTTGACTCAAGGTGTAGAACTAACTTTTCTACACAAACCACCAATCCAAGTGGGATGAACGATTTCAAGTGAAAAATATAAATTTGATTCTACATCACGACTTGATTACAATTTCCACAAATTGATTCACTTTTTGTTTTACGTCTAAACCAAAGATGAAAGGGTTAGTCAGTCATTTTGATGATTTTGGTCAATGAACATAAGGCAAGGGCTGTTGGTTTTGGTTTGGCACTCAACAAGTGCACAAGTTCCGATATGATCCACACCGGCATGAATTGGTTGTCGTGTCGCGATTCAATTTGCTATATCTTGTATGATCAGGTTTCAAATGACATCAAGGCAGGCGTTGCTTATCAGCGTAGGTTGATTTTGATAAATATGAAAGGAGGCAAGCACGCACAAATTGATTTATGATTACTTTGACATTATGGGCGAGTTTTCGGCCTATGTGTGGGGGTGATGAAGCGCAAGAATGAGGTGGTCAGCATGGAGCCAGCAGAGATCAATTGGGTGCATTAATGAAGTCCAAGCACATCCGGGTGCTTTGACTTCATTCCCATGAATCATTCTCAGGGATCCGGCCAAGAGAAATGAATCGTGAGGCATTGATTGATCATGAAGAGATATCTTTTCGGAAAATATAAGAACGTAGAGAAATGAAACAAACCTTGGATATTTGTTGATTATTCAGGCGTTTGCAGTAATATGAATGAGGGCAGTAATTAAATCTTATCCGTCATCGAAGATGGTTTGCTTGATTGGAAACGGAAAGTTATTTTGGATGGTTGATGAAACAAGTTGAGCGAAGCATAACTTTTTCTAATCCACCAATTAAGAGACTCACGTGTTCTGATATGATCAACACCCAACCATATGACCTAGTACACCGTGGATCGATCCGTGGATGGAATGAAGTTTTGAGCATCCTAAATAAAAGTTATCAATCAGAGTGAGAGATATACCAGTAAAGCCAAACTTATAAAGAATCGAGATCAAGTAGGAACATCGGACCAAATTGGAAAGATGGTTTCTCTATACGTATATCGAACCTGTGTCAAAAGCCAATTTGGGTTGATTCACTTTGAGGAATGATTGCTTTCGGGTTAGGGTTGGTGAGATTGGGCAAGTTTGGTGAGATTGGCTAGAGGTTGGTGAGGAATTGTTGGTTGTATTTACTTAGGTTAACTGACACGAAAGTGACACGGGGTGGGGCCATGCAGCCCGGTTGTCGGGGCTGCCTCAGCTTGTACTTCGACGGGGCATTTGCTCGAATCACGGATGGTAGTATGATGCTCATATTCTGCTGAGCAAGTAATCTAAATGACCGAACGGTACTATGACAAATGCATGAATATCAAGTGTGTCAAATGAGGGCTTTATTAAGTACTTTCAACCACAAATAAGTGCACTACAACATGGATTGGGTCTTGTTGGTGGCAGCGGGAGGTTCGGCTTTGACCGTGTAACGTCGAGCTAATATGTCCTGGTACCAAGTCTGCATAAGGTCTTTATCATTCATGATGGCTGCAGGGCCCGCTGAGAGCATCTCAGCGGTAACCTTGGAGTCGCTTGTTTGATGCACAGCAAGCTTGATACCATTGGGGAAGCTTGTAGTTCGCAATTCAACATCACAGTTGCGCCTTTTGGGATGGTTGTGGACTCGGGGTTTTATGAGCTTGGGATCGACTTTTTCGAGGTGCTTTACTAATATCATGACAGGTAGGGTCAGTGGCCATGACCCTACATATGTAATAGGTTCAGACTGGAGTTGAGAACTTACAAACCAGCTGATTCAATTCCAACGTAAAATCTTTTTGTAACTGGTCATTTGGACTGACTCCAGGAGGATTTGGCTTCTGGTTCGAAGTATCGCGTCGGGTAGAATAATGATCAAATCTCTCAAGGAGATGATTAGGAGCAGAATATGCAGCCAGGTACACGTGATCTGAGCTGAATTCCTTATTCCAGCCTGCCGAAGGGTTGGTTGTTGTAGGGTTCCAAGAGGCTGCCATGAGGTGGTAATGCATTCCGTATGCTTTATGAGCCGCTTCAAGCTGAGATTGAAATTTAGAGAGTGCGAAATTAGTGTGGGTGAAAGCCACGTATTGAAAGATGAAGGCCTACTGAAGAGTGTATTTGTTCGATTGTTTCAATCCCTTTCGCTTGATACTTCGCCCTATGAGTTGCGTGCCGGCTCAAGGCCAGATGATCTTTGACCTTTTTGACGTTTATGAGTCTTTCAAAGACCGGGCGATGTTCTTCTTCTTCAGCAGTTAGTAGTTCATGCGGTTGAAGGTGAGCAGGATCATTTGAGATCACAAGGGCGATGCGATCGAAGAGGGTCTTTTGGAAAATTACAACATCTGGTGTTGAAAAGCGACAAATCTCCTTTGTCGAGATACCTGAATTCCTGAATTCCCGTGACAGTTTCTAGAAGTGAGTCTCAATCACTTCTCGTCACAATACCTGAAACACTAACCTGAATTCCCGTGACAGTTTCTAGAAGTGAGTCTCAATCACTTCTCGTCACAATACCTGAAACACTAACCTATAAGGTTTGTTCAGGTCACAATATAAAATAAGGAAAAGGGTCGACGCGATGAGTTCAGTAAGATCTAGCGTTGACAATGATTCAGATGAAAAAGAAAAAGATAACATCACAGTATGATAATTAGTAACAGTCATATTGAAAATCAAACTAATGGAGAGTAGAGACTATTGATGATAATGTAGTGAAGGGGTTGAACTTACTCTTTTCCTTTCCGTAAGAAGACGGATAAAGGAAAAGAGTATTAGCGCGAAAAGGGGGAGGCGCAATTTAAATAGGGATCATTTAAGTTTGAGTCTGACATCTTAAGTTTGAATAAAACTACTGTATTTTAGTATGTAAAGTGATTTGATACTTAGAGTCTTATTCACCTTTCACCACGGCTGAAACCTAGGTACGAGAGACTGAGGTGTCTCTCAACACACCCCCTGTTTCAGCTGTCCGTGTATGACTTCTAAACCAATTTGATGACGCAATTCCTTGAATGGTCCGGGGTGAAGTGGTTTTGTTAATGTATCAGCAAACATGTTCTTTGTACTAATATGCCTAAGCTTGATTAAATTCTTCTCCACTTGTTCTCTTATCCAATGGTACTGCACTTCTATGTGCTTTGTTCTTGCGTGAAAAATAGCTTTCTTGGTCAAGGATACTGCACCTGTACTATCGCTGCATAGAACCGTGGCTTCAGATTGAGGTAGTGAGATGTTTGACAATAATCCTCTAAGCCATACTACTTCTTGACCAGCCTCTGTTGTAGCTTTGTATTCGGCCTCGGTTGATGATAGAGAAACGGTGGGCTGTAAACGACTTTTCCAACTTACAGCAGCTCCGTTAAGTTTGAATAGATAACCGGTAGTTGATCGTCGTGTGTTCGGATCACCAGCCCAATCTGAATCAGTGTGGCATTCAGGATAGCACCAGCTCTGATTCCCTTCGATAACATTGTCTTGAGGTGAATAATGTAGTCCTAAGCATTGAGTACCTTTCAAATATCGAAGTACGTGTAATCCCATCTGCCAGGCTATAGTTGAAGGTCGTGAAAGATGTTGAGACAGAGCACCTACTGCATAAGCAATATCCGGCCTTGTACCCTGAGCAATGTACATTAGGCTACCCACCAAGCTGTTATACGGAAGGTTAGATTGTTTGAATTCGATAACGTCAGAGTCGGTGGCTTTCATGATCTTTGTGCCGCCTGGAAAAGGAGTCGAAGCTGGTTTGCTATCTTCAGCATGAAATCTTTCCAGTACTGTCTGGATGAAAGCTGATTGACTTAAAGCATAACCCCCATTGTCTGTGGAGTAGATCTCAATACCAACAACGCAATGTGCCGGACCCAAGTCCTCCATCTTCCACTTCATCTTCAGCAGGGATTTGATTTCATCTATTTTATCTCCGGTGATTGCCATATCATCGACGTGGAGGTAGAGTAAAGTTTCCAAACCTTCTTCATCTTTACCATACCAAAGACAAGCATCATGGGGGTTTTGAATTAGACCAATACTTAATAATTTATCTTTAACTTCGTCACTCCAGCATCTAGCGGACTGCTTGAGGCCATACAACGCTTTCTTCAGTCTAGCTACCTTCCCGTTTGCTCGCTCAGAGTCGTATCCTTCAGGCAACTCCAGATAAATTTCCTCCTTGAGATCACTATTGAGAAATGCGGCTATAGCATCCATTTGCTCAATAGACCAATTCTTAGCTGCTGCAACTGCTACAAGGATACGAAATGAAGCTAGACGGCCAGTGGGTGCGAAAGTATCATTGAAATCTATGCCTTCCGTTTGAGTATAACCTTTTGCTACATATCTTGCCTTATGTTTAGATATTGTACCATCGGGATGAACTTTATATTTGAAATGCCAACGCCCACCTACTACAGGTGCATTCTTTGGTCGGTCCACAATTTCCCACACTCCCATGTTCATAATGTTCTGCATCTCCTTGTCACACGCAGCTTTCCATTTGTCAGCATCGGGCATCTTCATAGCCATTTTATAACTCTTTGGTTCAGCCCTAGCCTTCATAGC
>NW_006768768.1:1558890-1561411 GCF_000204055.1 Melampsora larici-populina 98AG31
TCTTCCAGTCCGGCGGCTTTGACTGGCTTCGGAAGATTCTGCGATACGACTAGACTGTTGCCGATTGGAGGAAAACATTTTTCGAGTTTGGTAGGTTTTCTTCAATTCGGTTTCGAGGTTTCGGAATTTGACATGACCTGCGTCTAATAAATCACAGCCTTTTTCAGCCCAGCTTTGGTTGAGTGATCGGACAAATTGGCGAGCCTGTTCTTCTTCGGACATTTCACCGTTTGAACCTAGGTAAGCGTCAACTTTGGCTCTGAAGATATCGATATATTCTAATAAGTCTTTTGAGGAGGTTTGAGACAAATCAGTGATTTCGCTTCGTAACATGAGTTTGACCGACTCTGAATTACTGATATGATATTCGCGGATCGTCTTCCACAGTAAAGAAGGCGACGGTATCGTAATTTTAATACCGTTCTCAAATTTTGATATCATTGATATAAATCGAGTGGACTGAATAAGATCAATACTAGATAGTAGCCAGTAAAACAAGGCTTTCTTGGTGGCTGATAAGACTTCGGGGTCCATACCCGTACCTCCAGCATCTTCTGAGTCAAGATAATGGTCATAGGACGTGGCCATTAATCCAAAACGAATCGCGTCGGACCAGGCAACATAGTTGGATGTTGATAACTTGATGTTGATGGTAATCTTATGTAAGATTGAATTCATTTTGATTGACTGACGTTGAGCGGGCGTATCGGTGTCAATTGGTGCAGTGGCAGCCATATTAGCGGATGGGACAGTAGTATGCGCTGAATGAGCTGATTCGGATGAATTTGAATTCTCTGATTGATCTTCTGTCTGAGATCCGGCGTAAGTCTCGTCGGTATCCTCTGAGTATGGAGCTGGGGTGGATGCAGGTGTTGGTAACTGGGAATCGTCAAGTGCTTCTTCTCTTCCTGACATGGATTTGCGTTTTGAATGAAATAACTAAGAGCTGAACCAAGCTCTCGCTACCATGAAAAGCGACAAATCTCCTTTGTCGAGATACCTGAATTCCTGAATTCCCGTGACAGTTTCTAGAAGTGAGTCTCAATCACTTCTCGTCACAATACCTGAAACACTAACCTGAATTCCCGTGACAGTTTCTAGAAGTGAGTCTCAATCACTTCTCGTCACAATACCTGAAACACTAACCTATAAGGTTTGTTCAGGTCACAATATAAAATAAGGAAAAGGGTCGACGCGATGAGTTCAGTAAGATCTAGCGTCGACAATGATTCAGATGAAAAAGAAAAAGATAACATCACAGTATGATAATTAGTAACAGTCATATTGAAAATCAAACTAATGGAGAGTAGAGACTATTGATGATAATGTAGTGAAGGGGTTGAACTTACTCTTTTCCTTTCCGTAAGAAGACGGATAAAGGAAAAGAGTATTAGCGCGAAAAGGGGGAGGCGCAATTTAAATAGGGATCATTTAAGTTTGAGTCTGACATCTTAAGTTTGAATAAAACTACTGTATTTTAGTATGTAAAGTGATTTGATACTTAGAGTCTTATTCACCTTTCACCACGGCTGAAACCTAGGTACGAGAGACTGAGGTGTCTCTCAACAGGTGTTTCCTTGACTTCTTTCCAAACCGCACATACTTTGTCGTTGTAAGTGGCAAGAGGTTTTGATTCCTCTGGACTGAGTTGTTCACCGCTTTTTGAGACTGTCTGAGGCACTAAAGAGCGTTGGAAAGACACTTTTTAGCTTGGTGTGTCACATCATGAGGTAAATGTCAGAATTACTTGCTTATGTTGTCAACCGTGGCAGCCAAGCTGTATTTCCGGAAGAGGTGGTAGGGCGATATGTCTTGCTCGCGTGCTGCACGATGGCTGCAGAGAAAGACAACCATCAGACCCAAAGTCTTTAGTACAGAAAACATCAAATGACTCAACACGCCGTATCGGAGTGTGTCATATGTAATGCCCCCAGCAAGGCTCAACACTTTCAACCGTGTTGTCAGTTCTTCTTCGAGAGCCCTGGCTTCATACAGGATGAGAGGCGGGATTCGACTGTGACCGGTGGGTTTGGCGCATGCTAGATAGTGTTCGAGCTCAACTTCAGTCCAATCGGCCGCAAGGTCCTTATAATTAAATAGGGTCGGCTTGGTGGTAGGTGTTTTGGGGACAGGCAATCCATTGACATCCACAGGATCAACAGAACTCTCGGGGACGGGGAATTCTGCTTCTTGATTAGGTATCTTGTTTGGTTTGCTGGCTAGCTTTCGGCGGGTGCTTCGCCTCTTTGGCTTATTGACTGGCACATCCTGGGGTTCGTCTACAAGAAAGTGAAGTGAGATTAGTCAATTGAGAGACACAGGGAATGTAAAGTATTTACCATCTTGAGAGTCGGCCTCTTGGTCAAATTCGTTCGTGTCTGAATCAGATTCTTCTGTGAGTGATGCGACAGAGGATGGTCAGGGGAAATGGATTCTAGTAGGCAGCGAAATAAGGAATGAAATTGTAACTCACCTTGATATGATGATGATGATGATGACGTGTCTGATTCCTCATCACTCC
>NW_006768768.1:1561511-1568193 GCF_000204055.1 Melampsora larici-populina 98AG31
CTGAAACAATATGATAAAAATTAGAATGTATCCACAACGTGGGACTACTTTGAAAAAATGAGATAGAGAAGATAACTCGCCATTTTCATTGCGAGCAACACGTTTTGGTTGCTTTGTCCAACGGCTTCCACGGGTGCTAGGCTGCCCCATCAGATATTCGACTGCAAGGGATGGAGTCCAGCAGATATGATACAGAAGATTTGGAAATAACAGGCAAAGGACGAGACAAAGAAATAATGAAAGTGATGATTCTGTTGGGGTGGAGGCAAGGGGCTGACGACAATAATTGAGATGGTGAGATGTGTCTAATGGTGTTTCTACATTGGGTTAGGTGAATGTGATACTTCTGTGTATTTAGTTAGTGTGGTGCAAGATTCGGAGGAATTACAGTATGTGATATGGTAAGCGTGCCACAGTTTATTTTTTCAGTATGAAAATTCTTTTGGATTTTTTGGGTCTACTCATAGCACGGTCGATTGATTGGAATTGTATCTTGCAAGTACGAAGGATTGTTGGATTCTGGGCTGGGAGGGAGTGGCTTGATTAGTGGGGGAGATGGTGGTGTAAGCGATGACAGATTGGTGAGGATATGTTGGGATTCAATAGTGGTAACATGGTGAACGGAACATTGAAAGTGTAGTTGAAATGTACACTTGTTTAAACAATCGAAGATTAGGAGATGATTCAGCTGGGGAAGACTGGTGTAGGTCGGGAGTTTTTCCGGTCAATGATTTGAGGTAGGTAGGTAGGGTGGATTGAGTGATCTGGAGGTATGGAGGGTTGATTTGGATTCCGAAGGGGTAAAATGAAATAGAGCAAGGGTTTTGGTTGCGTCAGATTTGTATATATTAAAAGGGTAGAACATAAAAACATGGTGTTTTGGGTAGATTCGGATGTTGTGTGGGTTTTGTAAGAGGTATTGATCGAATGAAATTATAGTAGGTCGGATTAACTTTCCAATGAGTAGTGAACAACCTGTTTTTAGAGGTGGTGAGAAATTTGGTGAAGGGTGTTATGATTGATCGCGAGGTTTGAAGACTGATGTACATGGTGTCAACGTGGTGTAATGTGGCAATGAATTGGTTGAAAAGTGTTGAAGAGGGTAGGATGTTGACGTAGGGTAGGTGTGTGATACCCCAGTAAAGGTACATTGATGGGGTTAAAAAGTTGGGCTGGTGGGTGAATATTTCGAGAAGGTGAGTTGATTTTAAACAATGGTAGGGTATGGGATGGTGTTGAGCCTAGTCCGACCGGAGTTAAGTTAAAAAGTTAAGCTGGTGGGTCAAATTACAAGGGGGTGAGTTGAATTCCTAGGGAGGTATAGCTTGATCTGGGATGGTAGGGTAGGGGGTGGTATCGAGCTTAGACAGACCGGAATGAAGTTGAAAAGTTGAGCTGGTGGGCCTCTCTTTTGATGTGGTAGGGTGATATCCTAGGGTGGTGTGGCTTCATAATGGATGGTAGGATAGGGGGTGGTATTGAGCCGAGACAGACCGGACAGTCTTGAGGTGGTAGGTTGGTGTTTGAGGCGGTGAGACTATTTATCATGGTGGTATGTTATGGCGAGAGGCGGTATGATGGTTGAGCTAGACCAACCGGCAGGTCTGTCTTGATGTGGTGTGGGGGTGTGTTGAGGTGGTGGATCGATTTACTAGGGTGGGAAGGGTTGTTGAATGGGGGTATGGTATGTTCCTTTAGTGAACGATGCCGAGTGAGCCTCCCTTAAGGAAAAGTTTGACTTAGCCATTTTGAGATTACACAAGAGGCTTCTCAAGATGGTGGATCATCTTGGCAGGGGGGATCGAACCCCATTTGGTCATACGAGGCTCAGTATGACCCTATGCTATTCAGTATGAACGTGCACGTGCAGGTGTTGTTTGGACAGCAACACAACAAAAGTTGTTGCAGCCCCAAAAAACAGTCAGAAAAACCGCAATGCAGGCACAGCGCAGCATGCAACACCTGTGTTGCTGGCCCAGGGTTGATTCATCTGTGGCAAGTTTCCAGAAGCAGGGACCAGGATGATTTGATACTCAAACCCGTATCATGAACCTCATCTTATGTAAGCATGGCCAAAATGTGGTTCAGAAAGGTGGCCAAGACCTCATGTATATATTGGACAAAGTCAAGTGACAAAGACCTAAGACAAAAATGGTGCGTAAACTACCAATTGTTCCCCTCATCATAGTTGGGTGACAATGAGTTGAAATAATTATGGGTTCCAAAACATGAAAGAGGATGGGCTACATATCATCCATGTGATGACAGTGCACTTGTGCCCTGATCCTGGAAACATTCATGATCTTGAGTTGTCTTTTGTTGCCATTCAACCAAAACTGTTGTTAGCTACCTTTATGTTATGTTGGAACCGATTATCTCTCTGGATTGTTTTAGAATTTTCCTCAACTTATATATACAATGAAGAGTCAATGCATTTCTTGATGTGTGCAAATGATTTTGACCCAGATATGATATTTCAAAATCAAACTCTAAATATTAATCCTCAAAACTTGTAAAGAGATGAAATATGGCAGTTATGACCAAGTTATCCAAAGAAGTGGATGCCCGAAGATACCAAAAGCAACCACATTTGCAGTGAGGGATGTGTGCAATGTTAGAAAGGAAGTTTGATTCCTGGATTTCAGTGACCCTCCCACATCTATGGGATTGGAGTGTTTACATCGAATGGAGTGAAAAGGTCCATCATACCCCCTTGATGAGGTGTGAAGTAAATTGATAAGGGTGTGTGAAGATTCTTCTTTTCACACGTAATAGAATTTTTCACATCAATAGGCGGTTGTGAAATGGTTATAAGTGAAAAAGATGCTTCACACACTTTCAACTTATTTGGAGATGTGTGAAGGATAAATTCACTATTGTAGGTGTGAATGAATAGGTGAATTTGTGTTTAAGACATGGAGAGGAGTGACAGTATCCTTCACACAACCCCAAACCAGTGTGAAGAGGTGTGAAGTATGTTTTCACACCTCTGAAAGTGAATATCATGCTTCAATCTCTCCACACTGATTTGAGGATGTGTGAAGGATAATTTACCTATTGTAGATGTGAATGGATAGGTGAATTTGTGTTTAGCACATGGAGAGGAGTGAAATTATCCTTCACACAACCCCAAACCAGTGTGAAGAGGTGTGAAGTATGTTTTCACACCTCTGAATGTGAATATCATGCTTCAATCTCTTCACACTGATTTGAGGATGTGTGAAGGATAATTTCCCACCTATTCATCTTGTCACTTATTGTAGGTGTGAATCAATAAGTGAATTTGTATTTAACACATGGATAGGAGAGAAACTATCACATCCTCCAATCATTGTGAATAGGTGTGAAGTATGTATTCACACCTCCTACAGTGAAAATCATGCTTGACACGCTTAACACATATTTGAGGAGCAATTCTTATTATTGCTTCTTGTAGGTGAAGTGCATTTGTAATAGCACTTCAACTTATTTATGAAAGAAATTTTGTTTGTTCTATTGCAACAACATATTCAATTTGAAGATTGGCAAGCATGATGGATAACATAGACAACATACATTTACCACTGTCACTGCCAGCATTAAGTACGTTCCTTGGTGGGAATATGACCTAAGCTGGGAACATGATTGAGAGTATATTGGGTCATCAAATCATCTTGCACTGCACATCTGAGCCATGAAGCTTATGCTACATATGTGCAAACATCTGAGTAAGACCTGAGCTACCAGCTACATACAGGTCTGCTCAGTTATCTGCTCATTTAGATACGCAAATCACATGTAATACCTTCTGTAGCTTTGTGCAGATTTAGACATGCATTTCCAAAGATTGAATACCTACATCACAATGGCCACTTGGGAAATATTCATGGAGCTGTGTAACAGTAGCAGAAGGGGAATATGATCCCTAGGACCCATATTCCCCCCAAGGAACAGACTTAATGCTGACAGTGTGTGGTTCCTCTGTTTCTGTTAATTTTGTGTCAGAATCACAAGCCAATTCCTCAGCCTCCACCTTTGCATCCATTTCCTCCGGCTCAACTTCTATAGCATCACAACTGGAATAAGATCCATCTCAATTGGTGATCCAATCTCTTTGCCATTTGAGATTTAAATAAATAATAATGTTTTTCTCATATACCGTCCACCAGGCGTGAGCCTGGAATTCATGTACTTCAAGCCAATCAGGATGAATGAAAGGGATAGGCAGGTTGTGATTGAAATTGAGTTTGAGTGGTATGAAATGATTTTTATTGATGAATGCCATGACAATCGGTTGATAACATTCATTGTCTTTGAGTTCATGGCAGTACGGTGCAAAGCATGGAAGAATTAAGGAGCAGTTTGCTTCAGTTTTGCTGTAATAAATAACCGGCCTTTGGTATGTGTTGGCAATGATATACCCTCCACATGGCATAGGAAACCATTTGCTTGGCTCAGCAGTTAGAGCGGTTGATTTCAGAATTGATTTGATAAGTGTGATATTCACTGCCAGCATTAAAGAGGTTCCCAGATGGGAATATGGGTCGTAGGAATCAGACAGCCTTTGTGACTACATATATTACAATGGCGGTCTGATCCCCACAACCCATATTCCCATATGGGAACCTCTTTAATGCTGGCAGTGATTGATGTCAACAGAAAACTTGAGGATATTTTCAGCATACCAGTCATACTTGGACTGTAGGTGTTGTAAAAGGACTGATTGGATAGTCGGTGCCTGGTTAGGTGTGAGTCCCAGTGAGACTGCAATGGTTGAGAAAGCGCAAAGGCCGTCTTTGGGTACGTCTGTAGCATTCTGACAAATGGAAATATGTATTGAGGTACATCCTGCAAAAATGGCCACTTTTGACAAATTGTAAGGTAAGGAGGGGCTCAGTGCTAATCTTCAAGATATAAATTCATAACCAAATTATACATACCTTCAAAACAACACACTCAATCTGAAGGTGTTCTTCCATTTCTTCTGGATTAAAAGGTTTTTGACACTGTAGACCAAAATTGATACAGATTAGAAATGCAACACTTTGTTTTTGATAGTTGCTCACATGGCAGGTACTGACTTTCTTTTTTTCCAAGAGCCTGTGAGGCTTTAAGGGGTGACCTTCAGATGTTGGCTGGGTGGAATTGATGGCGAATGGCAAGGAAACATTGGCTTTGGCTTCTGTTGTTTCTGCACTTGGACTTGGCGTTTTGGCACTTGCTGCCAAGGGAACTTCGGGTTTGGCTGCTGTCTCACTTGGTGTTTCCAATTCTGATCTTAGCTACAAATTGAGAGTTCCATCAGCGTTTCTTTTGTATGGGATGAATTGGAGAGAGACCTACTTCTTCTTTGGCAGCAGCTGCTACTTGGCAACACGTAGAGACTTTTGGGGGAGGAATGGGACCACAATCTTTGCGCTTTCGGCCTCGTCCAACAGCCTGGGATTTCTCCTTGGTAGGAACTGAGAAATTTTGTTGTTCTACACTTTCTACCTCCTCTGGGACTTTGATGTATCCATAACCCTTTGGCAATTGCGGCAAATCAGGGTTTGTTGTGGGTTTGCATTTGCAAATGTTTTGAATGGGTTCTTTTGTTTTGGCTTTCCGTGTGCAAAGATTTGGTGCCGGATTCTCTTTGGCCTTGGAGATCTTGCATTTGCGAGTTTGAGTTTTTGGAGCCTTACTTTGTTTGGAAAGTGGAAGTATTGACGGAGCTCGATATCATTGACAGGCTGTTCAAGGTTGGTGGGTAACACATCCTCTGCAGCTCTCAACACACAATTTTCTCCTGAAACCGTCTCATCTTCAATTTTCAAAGGCTCAGCTTTGACTTCAGGTGCTTCCATGGCAATCTCGAGGTTGAACTCGGGTACAGGTGAAGAACCTGCAAGGGTCAGATTGTTTGTTAGAGTTGAACGAACAAGAGATTTGAGAAACAATTCATGACTCACGATTCTCTGTTGGATGATTCTCAGAATTTGATGGACAATTTACTCCTGAAACCACCGGATCTTCATTTTTCAAAGGCTCAGCTTCAACTTCAGGTGCTTCCATGGGAATATCAAGGTTGAACTCGGGTAAAGGTGAAGAACCTGCAGGAATCAGATTTTTAGTTGAGACAGCGCTGGGCTTTATTGCAGTGGCTACGTAGCCTCACCGCAGCGCTACCGCTGTTTGAAAAAAATTCCCTGAGACAGCAGCGCGCTCAAATGGGGTGCAGCGCGCCGCAGTCCCCCTGTTTAGTAGGCAAAACAAGCCTCGGATAAAGCAACAAGAACAAAAGATTATTTACATATCAATCAAAAGAAAATGAAACAGATGTCCATACATCATGAATACATGAATTGTATCCAGAAGGTGCCAAGTTTGATAAAACTAAAGAGATTGGTAAGAATGGAATGATGGAATCTAACTGAGTGGTTCGACTTGATAATAAGATCGGTGCCACTAAACGTAATTGAAAGAGTTTGAAAAAGCAAAAGTGACCAGAAGAATTGATGATCCAATTATTCCATCTAGCTTGACCAAGAAAACATTGAGATTCCCGCAGTCCATAAGAAGAGGATGTGATACTAAAGCCGAGTAAGACGTAGCCTAAAGCAGACCAACTAACGACTTTATTGTATGGTATTTTGAATGGATCAATGATTGTCAGAAGGTGTGAAGAAGGTCGTGCTAGATGATAAGTAGCAGCACATTGTAG
>NW_006768768.1:1568293-1647226 GCF_000204055.1 Melampsora larici-populina 98AG31
GGGTGTGAGGATTGGTGAAGGTGACAAGAGGTCTTGTTTGGTTGGGGTATGTGTATGACAGCTGTGAAAGGTGGTGAAGGGTAACTTTAGGGAGTATTGTGAAGTTTGGAGTGTTTGGTGATGAGATGTGAAAACAGTGTAGATGGGTGAATAGGTGTGAAGATAGATGGGTGAATAAGTGTGAAGGCTTTCTTGTTCAAAAACTGGTTGAAGGCCGGTTTGAGTGTGAAAAGATGTGAAAAACACTGGTAAGATGGGTGAGGAAGTGTGAAAGGTGGTGAAATACTTTGCATGTGTTCGACTTAGAGCCTTGCTAGGTCACAAAAGATGCATCTGCCCGCTTTCCTTGGGATCCGCTGCGAGGATACATGTGATAGTACCCTCGGGTCGGGTCGAAGTTTCAGGTGCACAAGAGGTTCTGGTACCAGCAAGATGCATAAGGACAGTCGTAGACAACATCGTTCCCTGTGCATACTTTTTAATAAGGCAATCAAAGATGTGGTCCGAATTAGCCATCAGTGAAGATTTATGCTGAAGTCCCATGGGAATTGAAGATTTTAATGAAGTCAGATACCTGCTTGAGTTCCCTTGATTTGGAATTGAGTTGTACACGTGAAAATGCCTTTGCCTAAGACGTCCGTCATCAACAAGGAAAACAACATGAGAGAGATCTTAAGAAAGGTGTGAAGCATTTTGCTTGTAGTACGAGAGGAAGAAGAATTGCAATTGCAGCTCGTGTTAGTCAAAAACGAAAACAATGCGGATGGGGAACAATCATGGGCATGAAGCAAGCCGAGAAGAGCCCAGTTCTTATAGAAATTATATCTTACTCAAAGGAGAGGGAGTGCTTAATCGGAAGTCACCAGGGAAATCATCAGACACACAAGCCACAGGGCCAGGAAAGCTTCTGATTTCAGAGCCCTTGCCATTGGTGGCACTTGGTATGTATGAAAACAAAACAATGCCACCCCAACTGGGATAACACAAGTCTAGGCCTTCGCCCCGGCCCCGCAATTCCGGGGACTCCCCGGCTCCCGCCCCCGCGAGGTCGGGAGCCGGGATGAGTGTTGGGAAGAACCAAATGGCGGGGAGCTTGCGGGGGCGGGCTTCGGGGACGCTGGAGGGGCTAAAATGCGCTGAAAGTGAGGCCTGCATGGCTAAATCTGCACTGCGCCCCCAGGATTGCGGGGAATCCCCGACTCCCGCACTTGCGAGGTTGGGAGCCGGGACCAGTTTTCGCAAATGTTTTCCACGGGGGAATTTCGGGGGCGGGCTTCGGGAGAGCCGAGAAGGGCCGGGGCAAAGGCCTACACAAGTCACTTGCCCAAGCCAATTCACCAGAAAGGTCCAAGGCTTGAGGCTGTTGCAAGGGCTTTGTTGAGTTAGAATACCACCAGTAGCCCAATCCCGTTAGTCTTGGTTGATGACCTAAAGCGACACCCACTATGGTTGCGGTAACGAGGTGATTTATTGTAGCTTTACAGCTAAGTCACACACAGGTCCACTATGGGCCTGTTTTACACTTGCGTTCCCTACGACTGCGTCAAATTTTGCGTCGCGCTTGTTCAAATCTACGAAAGCTTAAACCCTGATTTACAGCTGTTCTGCAAATTTGTGTCATACCCGAAATTTTTCAAAAAATAAAAATCGACGCCACCAGCTAAATACAGCCTATACAGGGCTGTACTGCACATGTGCACTGCCTAGGTGGAGCGTAGGTCTTAACTGTTTGGTACCTAGGTCAGAAGTATTGGATCGTGTCAGCCCTGGATACATATACATGTACCCAAAACTAACTTATAATATTAGACTTTTACTTATACACCTAATTACATGTACATACAGCTTATAAAACACATGTAGCATATAATAAAACATATACAAACATCAATTACATATGTATATACATTTAAAAACATATGTAACATGTAATAAAATACCAAGTACACCTCATAACTCAGTGTCAAGAGTTAAAATGCTTATACTACATAAATTACATAACACATATATGTAATTATGTAATATTAATAATAATGATAATTAATAGTAATCATTAAACCCTAAACCACAGTGATGATACAATCAAATATCACTACAATTAGGTTTGGAGAGGAGGATATATAAACCCCTCCTCTCTCAGCCTTCAAGGACTTTCCCTCAAGCAATTTTTATTACACACCTCTTTTAAAGAGCCCTTTAAAGACTCTTTTGAAGTACATAATCAAAAGTCTTATAAATATAAGACTAGTGATTCACTTCATATCTTTAAAGTAGCTTCCTGACTAAAAGATAAAGTAATCTTATTCTTCATCCTCTGGATCCCTACTTCCCCTAAGTAGAACCCCCTTATCAGGTTAGTGACCTTCCAATAAAAATCAGGTTAGTTACCTCCAGAACAACTACAGGTTAGTGACCTATATCAACTCACAGGTTAGTGTACCTTCTGAACAACTGCAGGTTAGTGACCTATATCAACTCAAGGTTGGTGTACCTTTTGAATAACCATAAGTTGGTGACTTTATAACAACCAGACTAGTGATTCTACACATCACTCTTCAATCAGTCACTTTGAAGATTGAAGGAAAGCCTTGGATCCAGCTTTCACTAATTATATTATATTATAATTAACCCCTGAACCTCCTTTTAAGGAGTCATTTAACTGTAGTATGTCTGGATTTATCCAAACAGACCAGTTCCCCTCTTCCTTCTCTCTTTCTTATCTTTATAATTTTATTGTAATACATTATATTTGAAATATAACTTAATTATCAAAAATTACCAACCCACCTTGCCAATTTTAGTGAGCCCTGAGTATTCTTTTGAATACCCAACCCTCACAGATTGGAAGGGTTTGCTGTTGTTTGGCAGGACCCACCAGCACACCCCAATCAATTCATGACAAACAAACCACAACCCACCCTCGACTCCACCTCAGGCCTGCTTCACCGGTTGGCCTTCCTGTTATTTAGTCCATTGTTCATTCACCCACTGAATCCGACCTACCAAGACGAGCCATCCATCTATAGCATTGAATCACCCACTGAATCTGACCTACCAAGACCAGCCATCCAGCCATGGGGTTTGTGGATCTCGTCATCCTCAAGTCCACGCATTTCAACCCAGGGATCCTTTATGACAACCACAACTTGATCGATGTCTCCTGCCACTACAAAAGGTGTCCGTCACGGCAAATCGAAAGACTTCACAATCACGAACCGCACAATTTTTTTTTTGATAATCAAAAAGTTCAGCATGGCCTACCCAAGATCTTTCCACCACTTAGCTTTGTTAGCGTCTCTTTCCCCTCATCGCTTTCCCTCAGTTTTCATTTCACTCACTGTCGTGTTTCTAAACGTTTTAATCTTTTTGTTGTCTGGATGGTCGCAGGCCTGCCAATGCCCGAATCAATCGATTGAGATCACCACCCATGAGGACCCGTTATCAGGCGCTCATTTCTCAAGCGCAAGGTAGAAATTTGAGCAATGTGCCACTCGCCAGACCCGGAGTTATGTGAGTGTTTCCTTCGGTCAAATGCCTTGAATATCATTGTTGACCTGTCGTTATCTAGGCCTGGAGATGCCCAAAGCATGCAGTCGAATCTAGCCTCACCCGCCGGTTACAAAGTGTCCTGCTTGGTTGATCCGTTGATCAACCACGGCGCAGCATGTGGTCCTAATGAACTGGCTCCAGCGCCGTTGTCCCAAGGATCTTCGGCTTCCTCGATTAACCCTCACATTAACCCATCCATCTTTTCGGCACCGTTGTCATCACAAGGTACACCACCGTCTACCTCCCACCCCACCTTGCCTTCCGGTTTGCACATCACTTCCAGTTCCCCTCTCAAGAGACCTTTACGCGAAATTTCATCTTCTGACGACAAACTCGAGTTTGGTGAGCATGATCTTTGCGTGATCTTGGTTACTCTGACAGACTGACTGACGTTTTTGGCCTTGTCAGTTGATGACGATGACTTTCTTGACAAACCAAATGGTTCAACCGGCCCACCTTCATTGTCAGCGAACTCCACCGCCACGCTCTTTCCCAATCCCGAATCACGTATGTTCACTGTAGCTTTCAACATCTGGCAAATGGTTGTACCCGAAATCGAAGACCCCGCCCCAAAATCTCGCAAGCAAACCTCCGGCGGATCCCGGAGAGCACCAGCCAAAATTCCCAAACCAAAGTATTCCAACTACAATCCTAAAACGTTGACAAAGCTTAGTATACCTGAGAAACTCCCCCCCTTTGTGGTGTTCAAACGGAATCTTTTCCTGGCCTGCGAGAAGATTCTCCCCCATGTAGCTGAAGCACTCCAGCTAGCCTGGATAGCTGGCAAGCTCTCGATCCAGGGTTGGATCACCAAGTCTAAGCAGCTCAAAGGTGACGACAAAGTGTCCATCACTGACACCTCATCATGGCAAGCTTTCATGACTTCGGCCTGGTCGGTACCCAACACAACTAACAAGGGCTTCAAGATTATTCACGAAAACCCGGTCAAGACGCAAAACGCTGTCCGAGCCCTCGAGTCTGCCTTCAAAAAACCTGCACCACCTTCTGACAAATCCAAAGGCAAAGTATCTGTGGTCTCTCGCGGCGTAAGTGAATATTTTGGTTGATCTCTATGCTTTAAGGTTCACAATGCTAACATATTCCTGACTTGTCAGTTGGGAATCCTCAGCGCTGGCGAACAAAATCTGCGCACATTGTTGACACGTTTCAAAAAAGATTTCAAACGCGGCGAAAACGTCACCTGTTATCCCAATCCAGTCGCTCCCTCCCAGGTTGTGCTTCTGAACACCTCGCGCATTCGCACATGGGCAAATGACTGGGTGAGCCCTTGTTCCTTTTTTTTTTATTTTGGGTCACTTTGCCCGTTCTTGACGTGCTTTACGCTTACTGACCACACATCCAAATTGTTGTTCTCAGGCCGATGGGGTCCTTGGAGTGGACGAAGTCAATCCTCCGATGAAACGACCCGGTTTTACCTGGATCAACGTTTGCGACTATGAGCGCAAGAAGAATGCACTCCTCGGTCTGACCCCCGCGCCTACTGGCACCTCAGCCCTAGGTCACTCTACCCCAGCCGCGACTACCGTTGTACACAACAACTACTATGGACATCCGTTCCCACCTCACGGGAGTTCTCAGGGGTTCCCCATGGGGAATGATCCTGTACCTGGTTTGACCACTCAACTTGATCTCTCTGCTTGCTTATCACCTCCGCCTGGCAAAAACCCGTACTTTGAGGACTTCCTGGTTTTTGCCGGTATTTGGCCTGATATGAAGAAAACACGTGATGTGTTATCTAATGAAGGTATCTCTGATTTCAATCGTCTGTTGGACCGTGCGGCTTACACCATCCCAACCTTTCATCATATGGGTGTCCCTTTCGCTCACGCCGAGTACCTTGTCAAGGCTGTTCCTAAATTCATTGAACACCTGAAATCAAAGTCAACTTAGTTTATTACGGCTGTTACTTATGTGTTACTGTTGCGTATTAAATCCCCGTTCTTAGTTCTTAGTTCTTACTGTTGCGTATTAAATCCCTGTTCTTAGTCTGTTAGTGTGCGTGATTTCTTTGTAGACAACTCATCTGAGCTGTCACATTTGTTTCCCGGCTCTCTCTTATGTCATCTATTTACGTAATAAATCCCCGCTCTTAGTCTGATAGTGTCTGTTACTTCATTGTAAACATTGAAATAAGAGCTGTCTGGTGCAAGTGAAGCAATCCAAACAAGAGAATACCTTTCTTGTTTCCTATTCCGAGTAAGGTGCAGGGGATTTTGACTCTGAGCAACCCAAAAAAACCAAGTCAGTCTTGATATCGCACGATATCAAGGCAGACTGACTTGAAATTTTTTCCACAGAGTCTCCTGGTTTTTTTCCAGATCAGTCTGATTCCCGGGACTCTGTCTGATCTCGCACAAAATGAAGACAGACTTTGAGTTTGAAACCAGCGAGTTTTTTGGCCCAAGGTTCTCGGGGCAAACTCATTCTGGTTTCGAAGGAGTGACCAATGAGGTCCTTTTTTTGATAGGGAACAAACACGCCTTGCTGGGCTGCTCTTAATTGCATAGCTTCATCTGAACACAAGGTGAGCACAGGGCCAATCAAACGTGTGATACAAACACAATAGACATTCAATAACATTGAAGTAGTTAAAAGCAAACACCGGATCTCGTGTGGCCCAAAGAGATACCTTTCCACCTCACATCCAGTAGCCACATACAGCATATAATCGATGCATCTGGGCGCCCGTAAAGATTTCCCAAGTCTTATCCATTATCAAGTCGATTTTACCTGCGGCAGGGGTTTGCTGAAGACTCTGAGTTCTTTGGAAGTGAGACTTGAGGACCGAGAAAGCCTTCTCAATTGGATTGAAGTCGGGTGAATACGGTGGGAGATATATAATGCGGATACCCCTTTCCTCAGCTAACTCAGCAACTCGGCGACCATGATGGATCCAACAGTTGTCCATCACCAAAACCGAATTCGCTTCGGGGTACGGATTCATGACCGGAAGCTGTGGCAACAACGAAGTCAACTAAAGAAGAAATAACGGCACATTGAAGGGGAGCTACGCACCAGTCAATGTTTCAGAAATGCCTCAAAATCTAGGCAATTGTAGCTCCCTTCCTGGCAGTCAACTGCCAGGAGGCCTCCCCTGAAAATCGCCGGTAGGAGTGAAAAACGTTTGCCACTTCGCGTCCAAGGCACTCGCTGGGTACAATGTCTGCGTATCGCCCTGCCTTTATCACGTTTGAGGAACTGCTCTTGGATTGCACATTCGTCTAGATGCAGAGGAATGCGACTGGTCAGCTTATTGATCTGCCAAAACTTGTCACTCGGGCTCACCTAGAAAAACAAGAATATTGGGGCTCAGGCCCCCAACCGCATGCAGATATTTCGCTCGCTTTGAGGGGCTCTGACTCGGATGAACGGTTCGAGCCTTCTTGAGAGTCAAGTTGAGCCTGTCTTTGAGGTCTTTTGCTATGGTGGCGAGACAGAGCCAAGTTCCGGTGCGACGATAAACAGCTTGTCGGTATTTGTCCAAGTACAGACCGGGGTTGCCATCTAGTAGCTCAAGAACAAAATCACGATCCTCGTCCGTGAGCGCGGTGTTCCTCCCTAGGGTAGCATAGTCTTCAGGGTTCCGAACGACCGAGTATGTTGCTCGGTATAAAGCGTGCCATTGGGCAATCGTGCGAGTGCTGACTGACGACTTCAATAGACGTTGGACGTGGGGTATGGTTTTACCAGCACGCAGGTATTGAACCGCCAGCACTTTGATGCCAGCGTCGTATTTGCCGGGTCGAAGCTTGGGTCTTACACGCATGTCTGCTTCATCACGATTCAGAGTCAGGCCCTATATATGAGAGGGAGGATGAAAAACACTTACTGTAGACAAAGACGTAATTGAGGGACGTACAGTGACGAGTTGTCGAAAACGGGATGTGGTTGTGGTGCTGTTTGCGAGGCCGATGATGGACTGGGAACGGTTGGACTGTGGTTTGGCTTGGGAGTGTCCGTATGTTACATGCTACTGCTCTACACACACTGGACATAAGTACAGCCCTGTATAGGCTGTATTTAGCTGGTGGCGTCGATTTTTATTTTTTGAAAATTTTTGGGTATGACACAAATTTGCAGAACAGCTGTATGGTAGGAACCAGGTAAAGCAGACAGTAAATCATCCAATAGTGGATTTCATGCGGTTACCGTCTTTGGTAAAACACGCATGATCAAATTTCGCACTCGGGAACACAAAATTTACAATAGATCACCCTCATGATAGTGGGTGCTCTTAGGACCCTTAAATGCTCCAGCTGGGATATCATCGGTGTGGATGCCCTCAAGACGGGAATGAATCAAACTTACATGTCAAATTCCCTCGTTTTTCAACCTATACCGGCGGGAATGAATTGGAATATCAACGGCTTCCCCAAACTGAGCATGCCGAGTCCTGATCTGCACAGTCACTCATGACCAAAAGTGAGTCTTGATTTTGACCATATCAAGTACTAAGAAAAATCTCAGAAAAAAACAAGTAGGCTCACCTTCTTGAACTCCTCACGGCTCTCTATACCAAAAGATGATGATTAATCTTAAGCCAATAAGCATCTCGCAAGTTCCTTGAGTTCATTAAAAAAATGCCATTAAATAAAAAGATATAATTAGCCGTGTTCAAACCAAACCCGGTTGACTCAAAAACCCAGTACACCCAGTTGCGTTTTTGGTGGTAACTTTGTGTATCTAGTGACAGCTCTTGACAGCTTCCAGCCAAAAAGTCAACCGGGTGTACCGGGTTTTTGTGCAACCGGGTTTGGTTTGAACACGGCTATTGAATAAAAGTTGGGAAAAAAATGTTAAAGGAATAAGTGTGATTTTCAAAAAACCATACTTGTTATGAATGAGACCTAGAGAAGATAGTAGATCTGTATGTACTGAATTATCTTATGATGATGATGATGATTTCCAAAGATAAATTTGATCAGAAAGAATCAGCTAAAAGTCCTAAAAAAAGGAGTTAAAATTATAATGATAGATTTCATCAAGAAAAACATCATTTAAAGTTTGCAAAGAAAAAAAGATTGTTTGAAAAAAAATGATTTATGAAGATGATTAGATGATGTTAAGATTTTACAAATTGAATCTATTCATACATTCTATACAAAGTATATTTAGAAATTATCCTCATCATGATTCGATTTACAAATATTCTTACTAATGAACCCAAACTTTCCACAAATTTAAATAAATATATTTATGTACAATCTATTTCTAACAAACAAACACAAAGCAAACCAAAAAATTCAAAACCTTTTCTAAACATACCAAGTCAAAGCAAAAAAAACCTCTTCATGAAAAACCAAATTAATCACAACAATGAAAAGAAATCAAGATGATTTAAAGTTTAAATAAATTATAAAGAGAATGATGGATTGATTTAAAATTTACATCCTACGCTGACGACCAGATTGATTGGAAACTTGTTTTAATCTAAACTGACGTCTATTAGCTGTTAAATCGATTCCTCCCACTTTACCCCATCCAGCAAATGGAACAATAATAGCTGTCATATTATCACGACTATAAAAAAGAAACCCAAAAAAGAGAAAAGAAAAAGAAAAAAAGGATGAGTTTCTATTTTTACAAACAAAAAAAGAAAGAAATCAAATAGGAGATTAAGAATTTACCCTCCAAGTTTTTCAGCAAAATCAATGATCGATTCAGCTGCTTTGGTCGGATTGGTTTCAGTACGACATAAATCAATGATTTCTTGATTTGACATCACTTCTGAAACACCATCTGATACGATGACCATAAATGACCATTGATCACCTTTATACATCACCCGAAAATTGAATCGATCAAATTTCGAAACAATAACAAAAAGAAAAAAAATATTGATCAGATTCAAGATTTTTTTAAAAGACCCATGAAAGATCAATTAAATTTTAAAAAAAGGGTGTTTTTTTTGGAAGGGGAAAGATTTCTTACCTTTTAATAATTTTTTAACAATATCAGGTTCACCCGTGACGCCTAATTTCTTAAATCTAGAATCACCTAACCCTCTAGTATTAGCCAAAGTGCCACCCCATCTAGATTCCCCAAAACTATCAGTAATCAAACCTGTTCCGATCCTTCTTAATCTTTCAGATTCCACTCTAGATTCAGGATGATGAGTTTCGGTAATCGGCACAACTTTTCCGGTGATCGATTCACAAAGTAAAGCTATTGTATCACCTACATGTGCAATTGTTAATAAGAGTAATGGTGATGAATAGAATGGATAGATTGGACTGGTTGGATTGGTTGGTAATGGGTTTAGTAAGACGATCGTTCCTACTGATCCTGATTTTGGGGTCGAGGTGATTAAGTGTTGATCTGCTTTTAAGAATGCTAGAGTTAATCTTTCACCTAATTCGATGTCGGGTGAATTGATTCTTAATGTTTTGGATTCGGTTTCGGTTTGGGTTTCTGATTTTGATTTTGATTTTGATGGAGTTTGGATTGAATACATCTTTTCACCTAATCCTTCTAAATAACCACCTCTAAACCTTTTAAAGTATCCTCCTAATGATCTATAGTTTCGTATGACATTTGGAATTTCAATCGGATCACAACTTTCGATGATCTGGTTTAAATTAGATTTCAAATATTCAGATGAATCTGATCCTCCATGTCCATCAAACAATCCAATACATAAAGTTTGTTCAATCGGTTTAAATTCTTCTACGGTACTTGGTTTTAATCTTTTCAAAAGCTCAGCTTCGGTTCCCAACGTTTTAATCGTTTGTTTGATTTCTTCTAGTTTGATTTTAATACTTGAAATTGAGATTCGATCTTCTTGATAAGGTCTTTCTCCACGTGATTGAGATGTTCCTATTAAGTTTGAAGATGTTAAGTTGATTTTGAGTTTTCCATTTTTTGGAATTTGATAGGTTTGTTGATGTTCTACTTGATGAATGTGATGATGATGAAATGGTTTGTGATGAGGTTTGAATGGTTGAATGGTTGAATGAGATGAGGAGAATCTGAGTGAATGCTGAAGAAATGACATCGATCAAAAGTAACAATCGAACTGAGTGGATCGAAGTGACTAATCTCACAGTCTGTGTACAGTCATCTCTGAGATAACCCATACCTTTTCAGAGCATCCGCACTCGTGCGGCAAATCGAGTGCGGTAAGTGTAAATTTACTGCAACCGCGGGGCTTATTCCACACCGGGAGCAAAGTAGACCCGCGGTACATAATTTTAAGGTTGATTTGAAGTAAGACAGAAGTAAATATAATCATAGCCTACCTCGTACTTTATCTCAAGTAACTACTCGGGTCCGGTAGCTTTCCGACTCGAATCAACTTCCATCTCACTCAACAATATTCATACACACCACAATCTGACCGATGGAACCCAAAGAATCAAAATCTCGCAAGCCACGCGCTCCGAACTGGACACCAAAAGAAGAGCAGCAATTGGCCATGTCTTGGATACATGTCTCTTCCGAACCGGAGATAGGAACTAATCGATCCTCTGAGATGTTCTTCAAGAAGGTTGCGAATCACTTCAACTCAAAGATTGACCTCCATCAACGTGATTGGGAGCAAGTCCAAACCTGGTGAGTTGAGTATGTTGTCTACTAAGTCGTATACAATGGCTCATTGTTGTTTCTTGAAGCTGGAACTCTCTCCGAACCTCCACACTTAAGTTTTCTAGTTGCTACGCTAAAATCGAACGAGCTCCCCGAAGCGGTAGTAATCTCCTTGATATCATGCGAGATGCGAAAGTGTTGTATACTTCGGAGGATAGCAAGAAACGCGAGTTCAAGAGCGAACTCGCGTGGGAAGTTTTACGATCGGAACCGAAGTGGATTGTACCAGAACCAGCTCCATTTCCTCCCTCCTCAGCGGTGGCTATCAGTAGTTCAGCACCACCAAACGATTCCGAACGCCCTTCTAGTCCGGTTCGACCTTTAGGAAAGAAAAAATCAAAACGAATGCGATTGAGTGAGGCTAAGCGTGAAGAGGCTATTGAGAAAGATACATTAGCCGAAATCAAAGCAGAAGAACGTGATATCAACTCAAGAAGAGTATCTGCTATGGAAGAAGCAAATCGACTTACCCAAGAAATGATGGGTCCTGAGATGATGGCAAAAGAGATTGAAATTCTAGAACGAGATGAAAGTACCATCAAAAGCGAGGTGGCTAGAAAAGCTTTGAGGAGGATGAAGGCTCAAATCCTTCTCAAATACGAGAAGATGGAAGCTGAAGGCTCTGATGCTTGATAGGTAAGCTGGCTCTTCTTTTTCTTAATTCTCTTCATGCGGGTTGATGAAGCTTTTTCTATTTCAAATTCTCAACAAATAGATATCTCACTTTTGAATTCCTTCACTAGATCTATCATCACAACTATGAATTCGCTTACAACATGTATTAAGACTTTCTCCTTTTTTTTCTTTACCGAATGATTTCAAGCCTAGTCTATTTGTTGCTTTGAAGGTTGTGTCAATGTGTGTGCAAACTGCCTTCCTGAATGCTTCGGACATTGAGATCAACACGACGCATAACTCAGAAGCTAGAGGCAAGGCAGTAATTGCATACATGTTAACACAATTGACAGAGTATCAAAGAGACTTGTGAGACTTGTGAAAATCATTTACCAATAGGTTTATGAATATGATTCATAACCCTCCTCTTTTCATCCATCCTGCTGTGATCAGATCGCGGGTCAATCTTAAGTGAATCTCGCTATCATGAAGTTCTTGAGATGCCTCGATGAAAGTTGTAAGTGATGGGGCGAGACGTGGATCTCGGACGTTGGGAACCACCTGTGAACTGCTGTCGTAGTCGAAAACAATAGGGTCTTTCTCGAGCCTTGCTTCAACCACCATGTTGTGTAGCACAATACAACAATACATAACTTTCCTGATATCACACATCTTCCATAGCCGACCAGGCTGTTTGATTATTTCCCACCGAGCTTGAAGAATACCAAATGTTCTTTCGATATCTTTCCTAGCAGATTCTTGTCTGAGGGCAAAGTAAGCAGTTGCATCATCGCCAGGATGTCGAATTGATTTGACAAGCACCGGCCATGAGGGGTAGATCCCATCTGCCAGGTAATATCCGCGCTTATATTCATTTCCATTCACAGTAAAATGAATATTGTCATCTGTACCTGTGTAATCATGAAAGGAATTGATGTCAATATCACTCTCACTTTATATTCAAGAACAGAGATATAAATACCAGCAAGAAATCTGTCAAATAAAGGACTTTGATTAAGTATATTAATATCATTCAAAGAGCCGGGTGCTCCAAAATAAGCATGCCAAATCCTGCAGCTTTCTGAAGCAACAGCTTCAAGTACTATACTCGGTGATTTTTCTTTTCCTTGATACCGTCCTGCCCATGCAGATGGACAGTTTTTCCAAGACCAATGCATCCCATCTATAGATCCTTTACAACCAGGGAAACCTCGTATCTCGTATTCCTTCGTGATGGTTTCCAACTCTTCCTTTGTTGGAGGTCTCAAAAATTCAGGGCCATAAATTTCAATTATTGCTGAGCAGAACTTTTTCAAAGCTTTGAGAGCTGTACTTTCACCCAACTTCAGATACTCGTCTGTAGCATCAGCAGGTATACCATAAGCAAGCTGGCGGAGAGCTGAAGTGACCTTCTGCTCTGTTGAAAGGCCTAATCGTCCCGTGCAATCCTAATCAAAAACTTGAATATTTAAACTTGAATATTGGAAAGATAAAAAAAATTGAAACCTCACACGTCTTTATTCCCAGTATCTATCATGCTGAACTAGCTTAGTGCAAATATCAACAAACATATCACGTGGCATTCGAAATCTTCGTTGAAAAGTCTCTTCGTCATATGCTGGGTTTGGGGAGAGGTAGTCGGCAAAAAGTTGGGCATCTGCTGCTTCTCTATCCCTATGTACCATTTTTTTCTTTGGTCGTTCATTTTCATTGTCTTGATCTGAATTATCATCTGAACTTGAATCTTGACTCCACTGTGTGAGCTCCTCCCTGAAAAATTCTCTTGTTCTTTTGAGGTGTCTTGAGAAAAATGTGCTTTCTGGCATTCTGAATCGCAAAATTTACTAGTCTTACTTCTGTGTTTACAAATTTACAAACTTTTCACCACTGTGGGTTTTGTACAGTATATGTGAAGTAACTAATGATACATGGCAGATACTGGACACGAGTGTGATAATTGTACATAATTAGTAAATTTTGACTTACCGTACAGGTCGGTACCACAAAAGTTACCGAAACGTACCACAAACGAGTGCGGGTGCTCTCATGGACCCCAAAAGGTATGGGTTTTTATAGAGTATGGGCTAGCAAGATTCTCTGCAATAACCCATACAAGCAAATTCATGGGTTATTGCAGAGAATTGTTTCAGAAAGTTGAGGTGAGATTGCTGAGCGCTTTCATTGCATATGTATCCAAGAGGATTGAAAGAGGAAAGGCAAAATGGTAGGCTGTACCAGTGATTTGGAGTGTGCTGCACTAAAGGCCCACAGGGCTTGATTCAGAGCCCCCCCACAAGCTTTAGTTTTGCCAGAATCATTGTGTCTGAGGTAATCTGTGACAACTTCTGCAGATTTGAGTAAAGCAGAATACACTGGCTGAGCAGGCACCTCACTGCCAGCATAGATGCCTCGGGTTGAGAAATCCGAGGCATCATCGGAGGCAAATCCTCGGACAGACCTTGTCCGAGGTTTTCGCCCGAGGTATTTTTTTGCCCTGAGAATTACCTCGGATCAAAACCTCGGGAAGCTTCTGTCCGAGGTTTTGCATCCGAGGATACCTCGGATTTTGTAATCCGAGGTAAATATGTTGGTGGTGCCTCAACTTCAGAGTGCTCTGGAGCCGGAATATCTGTGACGTGGTTGCATTGTTCAATAGCTTCAAAAATCTCCTCCGGAGTCTAGGTCTCAAGGCCACTCACATGCTCATTGGTAGGATTTAAGAGTTCGGACAAAGACATCATGTTCTTTTTATGAACAATATTCAATTTCTGATTTATTCTCAGTTTACAATCTGGCATATCCTTCTTCAATGTTTGAGACATAAAAAGTTGATAGGTCATTAGGAAGCATGTTTTTGGGTAGAATAGTTGAATCTGTGATGAATTGTGTTGAGCTTTGATGATTTGTGTGGAATGGATGGAGTCAAATGGCTATGAAAAGCTTTGAAGGTGTGTCTCAGGAGTCTCCTGTGCAGTATTAATTTTTTTTTCTTGGGGTGAAGTATGGGTTTTTTGTCTCTGGTTCTCAAAAAAAAGTATGGGTTAAGGGAAATAGTAGAGTCATGGGTTTTTGATCTCGCCGATAAAAAATATGGACCCGAAAACCCATGGGTTAAGCTAGAGCATGGGTTATTGGGTTTATGAGTTATTTCAGAGGCAACTGTAACTCAACCTTCTCAACTTTCATAAAGAACCATTTCTCATTTCTCGTTTCTCAAGTTTTTATTTATTTTATTTTATTTATTTCAACTTGAACCACTCCAAACAACAACAAAAAATACATTCAAACACTTTAAGAAACTATTAAAAGTTCTCTTTACCTATCGTATTCACATCATCAATTTGGTACAAATGTATCAGAATTCAAAATCAGTTTGAGTCTTGCAATAACTCAAAGAAACCACTTGACTCACCCCAAAAGAATCGAGTATCACCATCTTCACCTCCAGTCCATTTATTACATTGAAGATGTAATTGATGTCCCAATGAAGGTGGTCCACAAAAGAAGACACCTACATCTGTAGCTGGATGACGTTCTCGAACAGAATTAAACACTCCTAAACCATCATCATCATCATCATTCAAATCATAAAGAAATCAGTCTAAAGAATTCTTTTATCATATCAAGAAAGAAAGATCAGAAAACGCTAACGATCCCAATTCGGACGACCATAATGAGTAGGAGATTTGAGTTGAGTGATCACATCACGACTTCTATCGACCCCAGACATAATGATATGATTCACATCATCAGGTTTTAATTTTTGAGTAATATAAGTATGAAGTTCGACTCTTCCTTCCAAGTCTTGTTCTTCAATAGCTTCAAGTAAAGATCCAAACCATTCACATGATTCGAAATCTCTACAAACCCAAAAAAAATAAACTTTTTGTAATCGTGTTTGTTTTTCTCTTTCGAATTGAGTCAAGTTTAATTTATACCAAATCGATTTTAAAACTGATGCAAATGGTGTTACACCAATTCCTCCACCACATAAGATTACAGCTTCGAACTTGAATACATCTTCTGATGCTGATCCAAATGGTCCATCTATCATCACTCTAGGTAAGATTCGATGAGGATTATTATTAGTAGTAGGTTTGATTTGATGATGATGACTAGCTTCATCTTTGGACGATTCATTAAGATTGGGAAACCGACAACCAAGTGCAAAAGCAAACTGGTTAGTAAAATCACCTACACAGCGTATATGAACTGAAATATAATCTTCTTCAGGTGCAGAAGTTAAGGTGAATGGATGCCATTGCCAAAAAGAAACTTCAGGACATTTTAAATAAATGTATTGACCGGGCCTGGTGATAGTTTTTTCTTTTTTGATTTGAACTTCACATACTCTAGATGGATGTTGAATGACTTTTGAAATATATGTTTTATGATTCGATCTGATTTCTCGTAAGGTTCTTTCTAATATAAATGCAAACCCTCCTGCTAACCAATACCTTTTCAAATAAAAAAACAATGAGAATTTTTCTTTTTAGGATTATTTTTGGTTTGATGAGATGAAGATATTTTTGGGATTCACTTACTTCCAAAATACACCGATTTGACCATATGAACAATAAGGAGGTCTATCAGGTTGAATCATACAAAACATCCTACGTATCAAAGCCAAAAAAAAAATCAAAATTTAAACCTTTTCAACCAAGAGAATTTAAAGAAAAGAAAGAAAATCCAAAGATTACCCATGTAATTGCCAAGCCATAAAGAATACAATAAAAAGATGATGAGAATACCAAAACCTTTCAAAGTTTAATCTTCTAACACTTTCTCTAGAAAACAAAGTAATTAAACCTAAAGCCAAAGACATAATCCAACCAGTAGCACCAGGTCCGGTTAAGAAATTAACCGCAAAGAAACCAATGATACCAGTTTGAGTAGATTTAGCTAAAAATCCAAAGTTAATTAAATGTGAAATAATGTGAATCAAACTAAAGATTGATAAAGAGATTCCAGTGAATTTATGAAAGGTAATGTTATTTTCAAATGGGATCACTGAGTTTAAGATCGAACGTCTTAAGAATGTGATGAAGTTTCGACAGATTGGTAGTAAGATGAAAGCTACGTCTAAGTGTAGGATTAAAGCTGATGATCTTGCGATGGGATAAGTTATATGAAAAGTTGAACGAGCGTTTGTAAGATTATCTTTGAGTTGAAAATTTAAAACTTATCAAATCAAATCGATTAGAATCACATCAGAGGATATTTTTTAGTCAAGATACTTTTTTTGGGGGGAAACGTGTTGGAAGGGATTAAGGAAACCAAATCACGACTTACAAGCAAGTGTGAATGCAAAAAGATGAACGAAAATCCAAGTCCAAGTAAAGATCTTCCTACCACCTTCATTAACCATCCAAGACTTTAACCTAGTAAACCTAGAATCCACAATGATCCCTCTTTTCAAATCAGCCTTGGATTTATTAGTCTTGAATCCATTTTGATTATATGATGCAACACTCAAAACACTTTGGGGACGTAAACTTGATGACAGTTTAGGGTTAGGTGATCCGTTCGTGTGATGGTTAAGTCGAGTTGGACTACTATTATTACTATTATTACCATTTTTGTGCTTCTCGGTTCTTGGAATGTTTTGGGTGGGTGTTGTGATGAATTGTGATGAGTTTGGGGTCAGGGGTGTTAAGTCTTCGAGGTCTAGATCAGGATTCTTGACATGATGTTTGTAAGACATAGTAAGATCTCACTTCGATCTAAATGATTCAAATAACGATAATGAAAAAGATGTGATAAGAAATTCTCAATCAGAAAAAGTCGAGATATTGAATTAAAGTGAATTTAAAAAGATAGGTAAAGAAATTTTATCCTAAGATTTGTTTATATAGAGATCATGAACCTCCAAGAATGGTACTACATATATGATGATTAAACGTTTACTAATCTGTTCAGGAAAAGAAACTTATGAGGTATTTAATTTAGATGAATCTTTTTTGGATTGATTCGAGAGAATTAATTGATGCTTTCTTTGACTGTTTTCTCGTCTTTCCGAGTCAAAACTTAAACTTGATGAAAGTTTTAACCCATTGACAATTTATTTCAATCGGTTAATGAATTTTTTAAACACATTATCTTTTTGCATAGATTCAAACTTTCTGTAAGATTTCTTCTCTATTTATTTTCTTTATAGACCGAAAAAGTAAGGTTTAATTTTGTTTTTGGAAGAGGGGGAAGGGGGCCTGAAATCAAAGACGGAAAGATTTGTGCATGTTGTATAATCTTGATCTTTTGAAGTTTATAACTACAATTCCGATTCAAGTTAATCTTTTGTCCTTTGAACTTTTTACCATTTCTGAGAGACATAGACCAATTCTAAATCCTTTATAAGTCACAGTTGGAAGTTTCTTAAATTGGAATATGTAATCTACCTAATTAGCCAGACTAGGCCAGACTCCGATCAAGGAAACTGGTGAGTGGACGAACGATAATATCTATGGGTTTGAGTCTTGGCTTAGATATGGCTTAATACAAGTCTAGGCAGCAGGCAGTTTGAAGCTTTTCGGTTTCGAGCATCAAGATACAACATATCATATCTGACACATCGGATGACGAATGTCGAATGAAGTTAAGAGATCTCACAATCGAAATAAACCCGTATTCATCCTCCTGGTTCAAACTTTTCATCGATTCCCAACTTGTACCCAATGCATAGAGATCTAGAAACGATAGATACTCTTTCAGGATCACACGCGTATAGAGCCAGGGCTTTTCAGAAAAACCTGTTACGCATATTGTCAGGTTGGTGATATGGAATGAGATGAAGTCAGGGTCTGGATGAATGGCATTTCATGATGATAATCAGAATGGTTATTGGTCTCTTGCCTTGTATTACTAGGGTGAGCAGGGTATATCATAGCAAAGCATACGTTTGAAAACATGACAGGTGGGCAATGATGATCAGCCACTCATATCACCTTACTTTGTGAATGTCATGATGTTTGATTGACTACCATGAAACAAATTAACATGATATCAGATATCCCAAGAGACTTAAATCCATCTCAACGGGACTTGCAATTTTCAACTTTTCAAATACCAGGAAAGGAATCAGACCTTAACAGATTCCTTGATACATGACTTCAACAAGTTCTATCCATAACAAGCCAAGGAAAGATTTTGATACAAGCGGCTTTGTGAACAGATAAAGCAATGTCAGCCAGATACATGGAAAAGCAGATTGATGAAATTAAGACAGATGATAATGAAGTTGATGATCAGTGAGAAAATAATCCAAACAAGGCAACAGAAAAGACCTAAAGTAGTACACCAAACCTTTATCCCCAAAATTCATCATTACAATTGAGTCAGGCATATTGAACAAAGGCATCTAGAGGGATCACCTAAAAATGCCATCCTTTCATCATTTCATCAAGTATATGCTCCTCCTACTGAGATGCAACTTCTTTTGGACAGTTGTAGTTGTGTGGTCTCACTTTACAGTATTATGTAACACTTGTTGAAATTTCCAATTGCATCCGGATTGTGGACACAGCCCTTGTGTGCTGATTCTTGACTGAAACTATCTGCACCTGGTGGTGCAAAACAGATTGGATTGGTATGACTTGAAATTGAATTTTGACAAAAAATATGACTGTATTGTGCAATTAATGTGAGTAAGTTGACAATGAACAATTGGTAGCTCTACACCAAAGCCCCAACATGTCGAGCAGTTTCCATTGGAAGAATGGCACATGAAATGAGCTGAGAACTGTCAAGAGAATTGGCTGTGACATAGAAAGATTGTATGGCACATAGAATACAGGAAAGAAGTCAGAGATTTCCACTCTGACTACCACTCTATTCTACTACCATTGTCTCTCTCAGGCTCAGAAGATCCCACATTAAGTATGTGATGTGGGGAATATTTTGTTTTGGCCCACCCACCATTAGGCTAGGCTCTCTCAAGAGTCAAGATTCAGGTTGTGGGCGCACTAATAATTTTGGAGGCACACTGAGGCATGTTTTTTTTTGTTTTTTCTCATGCCAAGGTGTCACCTGGCGCACTGGGCGTGTTTTTTTTCAAAAAAAAATGTTGAGGTCCAAGATGTTGATTTTTGTTGACATTTTTTCAAGTTTTCAAGTTGCTGGAGCCATCTACCAAATCACTTTTGCCATTTAAAGGTGAGCAAGAGATGACTTTGGAGTTCCCAGTTAGTATACAAGTCCTACTACTGATGTCAATAACTCTGATGTTGGTGATTTGGTGCAATTTTTGCCAAGGTGCACCAACCCCCAATCCCTGAATTCTCTGACGCCTAGGCGCGCCCACTCACAACCTGAGTTAAGAGTCTTCTACTCAACCCTAAGACCAGGCCAACTTTGGCATCAAACTAGCAAAGGTAAAAAGGTCCCCAGAAATGCCCCGGTAGTGGACCTGACCTTGGCCGCCCCCCACCTTATCCATAGCTCTAGGGACCTAGACAAGTAGACTATTTTAGAGATTTTAGGAACTAGATATTAGAGTTGGAAATAATATAACCCCCTTTGTAGTTAGAGCGCTCCAGTGTAATGATAAAGATGAACAACATAGCACACCAACAATGATCAAGACCTACACCAAACTTTGACAAGGAAGAATGGGAGGTGCCTGACATATTAGATGCCTGATTGAGATATAGGAAATTTGAGTACCCTTGAGTACCTCATCAGTTGCATGGATTTGGACCCAAATACAACACGTGGGAACCGGAGGCCAATTTAGCAATAGTCAAGATTTATTGAGAAATTCAACAAAGATCACCCAGAGGCAGCAAAACAACATAGGATAAGGCAGAGAAAACTGTGAGAGGGCACACTTTTTTCCGCCGGGTCTTTAACTCAACACAGAGCATGCAAGAGCGATCTTGGGCATTTAAAGGGGGATGATGTTACAACTCATATCAATGTAACAGGACGTGACATACACTGAGACATGTCACACATTGGAAATTACTACCGTAGAACCCAGTTGTGCTTTCTATCCTTTTCCCTCATGCAACATCATAAAACCTGAGATACAATAAAAACCCATCTGAACCTTGCCATGAGACCAACCCCCAGTCATGGCCATAAAAGTATCTCTTACATTATGTTGCAGCCACAGCAACTATCATCATCATCATCATCACCCGGGCCTGAACAGCCCTCTTGATGTTGTCTGAAAGAGGAAGGCGCGTCTCGATTTCTGAAAGACTGTGTGTCCAAATCTTCAATTACTGGTTTACAAGACACAAATTCATCACGATTTCCAATGAACATGGCTTGAACAATTGCTGAGGAGGTGCAGATAAGCACAATAACTCCAATGAGGCGGATGGCATTCATGGTGTTTGACCTGGATTTGACATTCAGGTTAGTCAAGATATATGAATGTGGAGGAAGATTTTCAAGGAGCCATAGAAGTGCTCCAAGGGAAAGTAACGTACCGCAAAGAAACTGTGTGTGTCTTAGGTATTTGGGTTGTGTTTGACAAAAGAGCAAGTTTGTCTGAATGATTCTAACAGCAGAAAAAGATGAGATATATATCCTAATCAGTCATTGAAATTATTCGAAATACTGAGGTAATAAGGAAATGGGCGAACCACTGATTGTCAGGATGCAGGAAGAAGCCAAAGAATGTGCGGATGAGGAGGAGATGTCATGTCAATCATTTGGCTTTTATATCCATCAGACACATCTAAACTTGGCAGAGCTGATCTTGCAAAAATGCCGGGGCCCTCTTGCATCCATCGCTATACATCATAAGTCTCTCCATGTTTAAACACGTATCACAACAGTCAAGGATAACATTATTTGCAGACGAGCACTGCCTTGTAGCGTTTCAAAACTTGTGCCTGGAACTAGATTCTGCAATGTTGAGGTCAAGTAAAGTTTTCCAATTATCAACTGATAGCGAACATTAGGGGTTAGGGGTCAACGCTTGGGTCTCCTACAGGGCCATTTGTACTCTGTAATGGTTAACATCGCCACCCTGGACGCATTGCAGCAACCAGATTCTTTCGCTGATACCTATCGAGCTTTACAGATAGACCATACCGGTTGGTCGTAACTGAGAAACGTGCTGGATTACTGGCGTCTTGTTGGTCGGATTTGTGGCTGTGTCGGCTGAATTAGAGTAGGCGGCAATTGGAAGGATTTTACAGAGATGCTGACATCCGAATGCCAGATGCGAAGTAAGGATATTCAGACAAAAATTGCCAAATCTTGTTCTGACCTACAAACTCTGGAGACGCAGCTTCACCAGAATTCCATCCACCCAAAAGATATGTGTAATTATGGGATACAAAGTTAAATCACTGGAGCAGTCAATCTGGTTTTAGATCGAACCTTCAACCCATCCAAACTTCTATGTAGTCCTTATCAACTATTACGCCGAGACTTGTGAGAAACATTTTTCACCCTTAAAACTTACAGCTATTGAGAAAATATTCATTCTCGTATCCAGCACAGTAGAAGATCTTGATTGGCTTCATCCAGGTCCATTTTCATGACCTCATTTCCTGGGACCCCTAACCCCTAACCCTCAAAGGCTGTTGAGCAAACAGTATCTGCCGTGTCTATGACGCGGACGCGCAGGGAGGGCTATGTTATGGTAATCTTTGTGGTGACTGATCATGTCCATCACGAAGTCCGTCACATCTCATCAGCCTGGTGGGTTCCGATGCCTCTTGACCATTGAAAGTGTCATCGTTGTGGAGAATGATGTATATCAAGACTACCTTTTGTTCTCAGCAGCCTAGTGGACATCACACCCCTCTTGTCCACTAAAAACATCATATGTGTGGAGGATGACGTTCATCACAATCTCTGCCCCGTCTCATCAGCCTACGTGATGGGATTTTCCATTCCTCGCCATCATTAATGTAAAAAAACATTGTGTGATACGGAGGAGCCCTGCTGACAGTCCTACTGCGAAGGTTTTGGGGGATTATTGCTACGATAAGGCCAGACCTCAAGGTGCGTGATAGCCTTGTGGCAATCTTTCTGGGGTTCTCGGAGCTCTGCATGTGGCGAGTTGAGGCGTATATCGGAGATCTGCATAAGGTGTATATTTCTTCGGATGTAATCTTGATAAACCTAATAATTATAAACTTGAAATCATTTCTGGGAAAAATTTCAAGACTCGTTGAACTTGTATATCAACTTCTATCTATCCCTTCATATATTTAAGCCATAGTAGGATATTGATTGAATTTAATTGATGGTGATGATGATGCGATGATGAGCTACTTCAGGGAAGCTCAATTTGTACATAAGTGTTTCACAGAGCTGAGGAATAGGTAAAGGAAGAGGTTAAGGTTTGTTAGGGTGATCTTACATCCATGATACTTCTTTACTAAGCTAACAAAAGAGACACACAAGGAACCAATTTTATTGATTCCTTGAGATGTCCATGATTTTTTTCAGCCTTTTTTCGTATTTGCCCGTCATAAGTATCTTTTAATTTATCACTTTTATCTTTTACCTTTTTTCAGATTCAATTACTTTCAATTTTTTCTTTTTTATTGGGCATCTGTTGTGATATTGGAAAAATAACTCTGTTTGCCATATCACAAATTCATTATGTATATATATCTTTGGGTACATCTCCTTCCATGCCTTTTCTCATCATTTTAGTAAATGATGTGCTAGTCCACAGTCTTGAGTACTTTTTTGGGTAAAAAAACAAAATGGAAGGGCTCACCCATGATGTTCCCAGATTGATTGAGTGGAGTTGAATTCATGTGTTGGTTAGAACTCCAACCAAATTTGATATTTCTTTGACAGAACAAGATCAAACTTGATGATAATTGTGTCAACAAGAATTCAATCCAATTTATCTTGCCTTTTAAAAAGTGTTGAAGACGAATGTTGGTAAGTATGGGTTTGAGTCATGGCTTAGTACAGGTATGGGATATCATCACGCAATCTCAAAAGTCGAATGGTTTCGATCAGTTGTGATTTGGCATCCATTGACGAATGACGAAGAACTGCTAAAAATGTCTCATCAAAAACGAAGACGAAGTCAATCTCCTAGTTCAACTTTTGCATCGCTTCCCAACTTTCACTCAAACGATAAAGATATATCAGAAACAACAGATACCCTCTCAGGATTACATATTGAAGCCTTCGAAGCCGAACTTTGTGATGATGAATGGCTTGGTCAACAAGCTGAGAGTAGATGTGATGAAATCGAAGGCGGTAGATTGATTCGATTAGGTGGAAATGTTCTTAATTCATCATCATCAGATCAAGGAGAAGGAGTTTGGGTCGATAGGTAAGGGAATTCAATTTATTCACCTCAGCACAGTATAGGTGTGCCATCAAGTTTTATTGCAAACAGAATGTCGCGACGCTCGACTATCGATCTCAAAACCTCTCCAACTCCAGATTTGAACGCCATTCTACTCGATAATCTACATGAATCTCATCAAAGAAGGGTTCCCGGCTTGAAGAACGCTTGAATGAAACCATCAAGGTCGAATGAAATTTCAAATCGGATCAGAAATCAATCAAAAACCACAACAAGATAGTCTCAACTATCTGCTGTCTCGTGAACTCGAATATTTGAATCTTTGATTCGAGGAATTAGCTCAAGAGTCATTGATGTCAATATAGTTTTCAAAATGACAAAATGATAATAATCCTCGAATCTTCAACTAGCTGACGTATGTGATACTCATGACTCTCATGTCTAGATATGACGCTCGACTACTGCTTCCTACAACGCCTCCTACTGGCTTTGAAGAACCCACTATCCTGACGCCACCACCTGTCAGTCCAACTGGGTACTCTGATCTACCTTCGGATCACGAAGAAATGTTCTATTTTGATGAATCAGAACGACAAGAAATAGCTCAAAGGTGACGAGCAATTCTAAGAACATTCATTTTCTTTGCTGCTTGGTGACGGCACTTATTCTTCCTGTTACATTTTTGCAGAAAACAAAGGAGAAAGAGAGATGAACAACAGCATAAGCGAATTAGATTAAGGGAAGAGGAAGAAAAACAACGTGAAGAGAATATTCGACTTTCAAAAGTAAAAAAACCCTAACATTCAATTTAAAATGCTTGGAATGATTCCCAGTGGCTAAAGGTTTTTTTCTAATGGATCAAACGCTGTTTTTTGATGTAGATTCCACCGCCTGATCAAATGTTATTAATGTCAAGAACTTTAGAAGCATTAAATTCATCACCTTCACCATCATTACTTGAAATCCGGATCTTAGCTAATCATTACCAAGATTCTCGATTTGCCTCTTTTTTAGGTAAAGATGGTAAATATAGATTGTATTGGGAAGAGATGAAATTAGGAAAACATTCTACGAAAAACTCAGCCGACGAACAACCTAAAGTTTCTCAAGTTGAGAATAATGGATTACAAGGTATTGCTGACTACGGTGAATCGAGTGATGAAGCCGAGGTCGGTGAGGATGACGAGGAGCAGGAAAATGTCCATGAATGTGAAGAACAAAATCAGACATATGAAAATGATAAGCTTGAAGGCAAAACCCGGTCCGCAATACCAGTGACATCTGATCCGCTTTCACCAACTCGCAATCCATCTTCTCCAGCAGGTGAACTTGTTGAACCGATAGATCCCTCAGATGAGGTTTTACCACCTGGATCACCGACCGATCTTGTACCGATCATCGATGATAGTCTTGCTCATAAACCTATTGACGAAGCTGAACGCTTACGTCGACAAGCAAGAGCCAAAGAATGGGCGGCGCAAAGGAAAAAACTTGGGTCCCCCGCAAAAGAAGATATTTCAACTCGACCTCCAGATTTGATAGAACAATGAACCGGATCATTACAGCATATTCAAACAATCCGATTGGATATTGTATCTTATTAGGTTGTTCGTAACGTCGGTGTGCTATGGATATCGTGATATCCACCTTTGTAGAAGTTTTCTAGACGTATTACATATTCTCTCCAATCTTCCTGAATCGGATATTTTGGGTATCGAGGATCCACCAGAAAATTTAGTTTGTACAGGGATTTGACTCGTTCCAGAGCCTTTGTGAAATACTTTGATCAAGTAGTCGACCGGTGCGAGGTGAAACGTTTTCTATAGACACCTTGTACAATAGCCGAAAATCCACATATTTCGAGAAGATCCCCTATATGTATGTATACATATCCAAGACTCCAGACCGTTGGTTGTGCCTCAGTATATTGTATTTCAGCCGAGATTCGCGTGTTAAGCTTATTCCACACGGCGCTCTCACGGTTGGCTGATATTTTTGTAGAGATATGGATCTATGAATCTCCCAACGTAAAGGCTCACTATCGTTTGAGACTCAGTTCAGTATCGAAGGGTATCTGTGATAGATGGCGCGTGGAAACAACTCTTGACAGCCAGCTATTTGCGTCAAGCCAATTATCGTCAATTCAACTGGGCGGATTTTGATATTCGATTTGAAGGTGGTGTATAACAAAGTTCATATCGCTTGCAAAGATTAGCTAATCCCGAGTAACGAGTTTGCTTTCCATCGAGCGAGAGTAATATTCGAATAATGCAAGCCCCGTATTTTAATAAGGACTGATGTTGAGAGTGAAAGATCACATTTACCAGGAAGATAGCCATCACACTTAATTTCTATGAAATCTTGATATTGACTAATCTATTTGGCTCAGCCTTGATCATCTTCAGCCTTCCTGAGATTTGGATGTGGTTCGTCAGCTTTCTTAAAGCCTATAAGGTAGGGAAGAGTAAATAATCTCGTAACTTTTCAATTCTTTCTTTATAGGCGTTCCCGAGACTTCGTATCGCCACATTTATTTTTCAAACCTTTATTCCTCATCTACAAGCTTACTAATCAACTTCAAGATACCACTTACCATCACGAACATCCAGATCCTCGTTGCGAGTTAGATCATTCTATTTTAATCAGATTCATTCACTTTGATCTTACCATCGTCAATCGAGATGAATAACACAATAAAAGAAAACCCAGGTTACAGTGAAGATATCACAGTTCTACCACCACCACCACCTACATCAAATCCAATTGAACTATCAAACTCAAATGAAAACCTATTAAAAGATGAAAACCAGAATAATTTGAATCAAAAAGATTCGCCAACTGAAGTTTATCAATTAAATCATCACGTTGAAATCATCGGAGAAATTATCATAAATAGATCAGAAAGCGCTAAAGTTTGGAAATATGCTAAATACTTTCCTGGCGGTTATAATCCTAAGAGACAATTACCTTTAAAAGGTAAAAGTTTAAATACTGCTATTAATCTTGTTGCTGGTTTAGCTATCATGTAAGTCGATTTTTTTGATGTACGAAAGTTGAAAGAGTTTGAAGACTGATTGATAATCTATACGATGTTCTTTTTGGTGTACAAAAATAGGTTTTATGGATTTGATCAGTGAGTCCTTCTTTGACCTATATAGTCCTTTAATTCTTTACAGTTACTCATTGATTTCTTAATATTTCAAAACGAAGGGGAGTGATGTCAGGTACGAATTAGATTTCTTTTATTCTCTCAAACGTTTTGAAATTAATAGTATTGCTTTAAATTCACAGGTGTTAACAATACAGGAGATTATCGTAGATTAATGGGAGTAGATAGTTCTCCACAAACTGCAAGAGATTCGGCAGCCATTGGAGGGTAAGTCTTTTATCACTCTATGAATCAATCCAGCCAACGCTCATCATTGGGATTTCTTTTACTTATCTCCGGATTTGTTTTTTTTCAAGGATTGTTGCTGTTTATTACATCGTTAGTCACTTTTTCCTTCGTCTATCTTGAACGTCCAACTAATTATCAATGATTAAATCATAGGGAACACTAGTAGGCGCCCTAGTAGCTGGGTCGCTAGGTGATCGAATCGGAAGGCTGAGAAGTAGAAATCCCGAACTCATATATCAATCTTTACGTTTTCTGATATATATTTTTTCGTCCAATAGCTATCGTGTTTGGTTGTTTGTTTGCCGCTGTTGGAGCTTCACTACAGGCATCTTCTCAAAGTGTACGTTATAAATTTTGACGAGTTTCATCGTTCTAGTCTTTTGAAATGTGTATGCCGCATGATCAACTTACTTTATGTAAAATTTTATTTATTTAGATCGTTTGGATGTGGTAAGCAAATGGAAAACTTTGTCATAGAATTCATGAAAATCGGATCTCTGATCATTTGTTTCCATTTTGTCTTCTTACAGTTTGGCACGAGTCATTACAGGGTATGTACTTGGAATATTTCTCTTGATTAACACTCTATCTATTAGCTGTCTTATTTCACTCACTCTTTCTGATTCGTTTCTTTTAGTTTTGGAACTGGTAATCTTAATGCTATCGTACCTGTTTGGACGTCAGAAATTTGTCATCATACGAATCGAGGAGCAGCTTTAGGTTTTGAATGTTAGATTTTTTTCATTTCTTCATTGAAATTCCCATTTCGAAATACTTACATTCTCCTTTTGCCTCAAACTTCATTTGTAGTCTTTTTGAATATTCTTGGATTGGTAATTGCCTATGTGAGTTTTTCTATATGTCTTTCTCTCTCGAAAAAGAATGGTAGGTACTTACTAAGTATGAAATATTCGAATTATTTAGTGGACTGAATTCGGTCTAAGAAATGGAAATCAAAGTTTCAGATGGAGGTTTCCACTCGCCTTGCAAGTAAGATATCCATCATCGCTTCATAAGAATACAAACTTTCAGCCGATTTCTGATATTCCAACGTTTTTTAGATTGTTTTCATCGTAGGTTTATTAATTTTGGTACCCCTTTTCCCAGAATCACCAAGATGGTAATAATTTTCTCTATGAATCTTATGTACTCTTTTAGTTTGTAATTGACCATTATCTCATTTAGGTTGGTTAAAGTAGGAGAAGTAGATAAAGCAAGACATATTTTAAACTTGACGCGCTCGAGTGGCACAGGGGATGTTGAAACCGAAATTGAACTAGAATTAGAAGGTATCATCGCCGTAGCAGCTAACGAACAACTCAATGTTTGTAAGTCATCATCCAGACACGAGACCCGCTGAAAAAAGGATTTAGGCTGACTCAAGGATTTCCTCCAGCCAAACCGACATATTGGAGTATGATTACGAAGCAAGATAGTCAACATCTTCGTCGTCGAACTTGGCTTGTCATTTGGCTCCAAATCTTACAAGAGTTGGTAGGAATCGGTGTAGTGACAGTTTACGCTCCTGATGTCTTTCAACTTGTAAGTTTTTTTCCATTCCATTACGGAAATTGATTATTATTAACATCAAAACTATTTTCTCAACAGGCTGGCTCTGAAGAACTTTTTGCCAACTTGTATGATCCTTTATCTGAACTCATTTCTTCTGATCTTACACAATCTAACTAGATTGACGTTCTTCCTTCTTTCCAAAAGACTCTCTGGAATCAATAACGTATCTTATAGTAAGTAATCCTGACCTCGTTTGACTTTCACCTTATTTTGAACTCTAAATGTAATTTCGACGGAAAATCTATCACAGTGTTCAGTGTTCTAGTAGCAGTCTTCACTTTGGATAGGATGGGAAGACGAGTCACATTATACTGGGGAGCTATCGTTATGGGCTTAGCTCTCTTCCTAGCTGGTATTTCAACTAGGTCAGTCAGATATGCGGATCGATAGAGCCATGTTGCGAGATGCAAATTTACTCACATTCTTGGTCCTCTTAGGTATGCAATTGATACAAACGTGCCGACCGAAGTTCGCTCGAGATGGGGTTCTGTCTTGATTGCGTAAGTCCCTTGTTCTCGATACTCCAGAACTCTGAAGCATTTTTAACATATCATCTTCGATTTCATAGATGTATCTTCGTGTACACGGCCACTTTCGGAGCCAGTGCGTGTTCATCTCTATTATGTTCTGCTTTTTATTTCATCTTACAAAAGGTTAATGATTTTGATTTTTGGTCTGAATAGCTTGGTTGACAGTTCCTTGGTTGTATCCAACTGAGATTATGCCAAATTCGTGTAGATCTAAAGGTGGTGCTGTGAGTTCATACATGTTGCCATGTTTTGACAAGATATTATTGAGACTGAACTTTGGTCTTTCTTTTCGACAGTGGAGTGTCGTAGGTTGGTCTATTGGAAATGGAATTGTCACGGAAATCACTCCGTTCTTACTCAATGCCATTGGATTTTGGACTTTTATCTTGTTAGTGATTTGAATATCATATCTATAAGACTTCTACTTCTCCTGAATTATAACTAATTGGATCTTTGTTTGAAATTCATCTAGATTTGGCGGACTTTGTATCTTCACAATCCCAAATATCTACTTCCTTTACGTAAGTTGAATTGTCTTCCTACCTGTAAAGAATACTGTCGAACCATTCCAATTTTGATCAATTTTTTTTGTTTTTAGCCCGAAACTGCCGGAAGAAGTTTAGAAGATATGGACGTCTTATTTGAATCAGATACGATTTTTGTCCATAGTAAGACCACAAAATTCCATCCTACTGCAAAGAAAGGTGAAATGACTTTGGAGATGGTAAATCCGGATGGACATGTACCTTGGGTTTCGATACCTATCAATAAATCAAATTGATAGGAATTTTTGTTTTAATATCTTTGATCATTTAATTTATTTTTGTTGTTGTTGTTGTATCTTTTAATAATTTAATTGTTTGAAACCATGAAAGTCGATCACGATTCGAAATGGAAGTAATCGTATATCTCAAATCCTTTATACATTTTATCCTTTTTTTGCTTTCAGTTTCGTGTAAATGTTGCAAACATCTCCAATGCAAAAGGGTACGTGAGTGATAAATATCATTGCCTATGCCATATCTTCCAACCTGGAGATAACACAAGATTCTCTTCCACTGCTCAGCCTACAAGAAAAGAGGTCACCTTTTCTGTTGGGATGACAGAATCCCTACAAGATGTTCAATACATATACCCCATTCCACAGCTGGATTCAATGGATGGCTTGAGTCAAGCGCGCTCTTGAACACTGGATGACTCTTTATCTCAACACGGACAAACCATGTCCGATGAGATTTGTTCTCACAATGATAGGCACAAATGCTAACCTAGGTGATAGGATATTTGGCTGCATAGATGGTTCCTACCACATTGCGACTGCGGCATCCAGCTCCCGTGGACACTCTTGGACGGCGCCATTGGACCGAATGCAATTTGGTCGGCCTGGGAGTGTACTTTCTACCAAATACGGAAGGCATTTAGGGACGTATCCGATTTTAGGGCTACAATTCACCAACATAAGGCTCTAGTTGCACATTGCTAATAGTCTGTGTTGTGCTTGCGCTGAATGCACGTAGCTAAAGAGTGAGTAAGGACATCAACCTCTATACAACTCGAAGTCATTGGCGGCCAGATATGAGACAGGACAACGACCTGACGAGGCATCTTCCTTTCGAGGTGGGCAAAGCCGAGCATTCTGGACCAGAGTTACTCAACTAATGGCAGATTCAAAGTCCACTATATCATCAGTGGGGAGGAAAACAGATCGGACCGAGATTAAATCGAAGAACGCATGTGGTGCAACTCGGAGTATGGCTCAGGATTGTATGAGTTATATCATCTTGAAGCAAGCTATCTCAGTTGGATTTCATTGAAATCAATATCATAGAGCGATTCTAACTTTGATCGATCCAGATTGTAGCATCGATCTTTTGGAATAGTGCGGTCACATCAGGATGTTGCAGACTTGGAGGGATCAATTTCTTCTTGAGCCTTTACCCAGGTCTAAAATTCACATATACAAATAAAATAGGAAAGGAAAGGTTAGAGATTTATTGACACTAGGTTGTGCAATGGGGACAAAAAAGATCCAGAAAAAAAACTGACTTGTTCCCCGGCTTTACCGGCTTCCCAGGTCTGATAACGCAGGTTAGTCTTCGCTCGAGTCTCAGCTTTACCCTTGAACTCTTCTTTCAAAGCTCGTTGAGTGGCACGGGCCGTGATAGTAAGGTACTTATTGAAGCTATCCATATGAAAAGCATTATGATCAGAAAAGTTGTCCCAATGAGATTCAGGGAAAGACACTAACCCGAAGTGTGCACGCCAGGCAGACATGATGATCAATGGAGTTGTTGATGTTGTTTGGTGTGGTATTGGTGGTGGTTCGATTGTCGAGGCTCGTCAGAGATATGGGAGGGAAACAATAGGAAGTGGGCTGAAGTGGATCGATGAACGAAAGGAGAGGCGAGATTCGCTATACACATATCGGTTCATATGCTTCAATCGAGGCTACGAAGACCGGGTCAAACCGGAAGGTCTTTGACTTTTTCGGGTAATGTGACGGTACGGGCAGACAAGCTTCACGCCTGGTAAGAGTTTCATAGACAACGCTTCTGATATTTTTGAAGAGCTTTTGATTTCACATATCGCGCTCACTTTCTACGTAATTTGTCTATCTTTATAACGAACTACCAAGTCGTTAGATTCTGATGCTGTGAAACTACGTCGCTATATAAAAATGAATGCAGACCTGTTTGGAGCTGTTCGAATGCCATGTCCAGGTGAAGGAGTTCAAGCTCCAGGGGGTTGATGGGCTCTGGATGCATGTTAAATGTGTTGGGCATCCTCGTCAACGATTTTCGTAGCCTTGTTGCTGAAATATACAGGAATAATGTGATGGAATTGATATAATTGATATACATACATAATTGGATGGTTTGCTCATCATTCAATTTCCGGGATTTACCTTCGAATCCTTTGACTCTAACCATCACTGGCGCCACATTCTCAATATTCAGGCCTTTTTGTGCCTCTGATCTTATTCTAATGGCACCTTTAGAATGGGTTTGATGACCATGTCTCATAACCTCGACTCCCTCCAAATCCATTGAGATGCTGCTGAGCTCTTAGCATTCACCTATTTAAGAAGTCATCCAACAATGATAATATGGCTTCAAACCCAGTATTGCGGGCCTTGCCTAGATTCACGAGAACGAAAAATCTACATGTTCATTGTGCACATTATTATATAAGAGATAAACTATAAACTTCCACAAAAATCTATCTGAACGTCGATGAATAAAATCCCGTCTCGAAGGAATTATGAGGAAAACAAGATAAATACGAGTTGTTTATGATATTCTTGTGTTGAGTAGATGAGAACTTGCAACAATCTCACACGCGTATACAAACAGGTACAAAGAAACAGATAAGGATGATAGAGTAAATAAAAGATACTCTAAAATCCCTTTCTAAAACAATTCGGGTCTCCTTTCCAATTTGAAAAAAATCTGCCATCATCTAAATCATTTTAATCATTCTTTAAGACTTTAGTCTTACTTTCTTTAGTAGAATTCGCCAATTTTTGTTTCTTCTGATATGATCGAATATAGAAAGAGACAAAAAGACCAGTTAAAGGTATCAAGTCTGTTCTCACACAATTTTTTGAAAAAGAAGAAGATAATTCAGTAAAACGTTTTTTATTCATCAATTTGCCATTAGAATGAGCAGAGAGAAATGATACGGACATCCGACTCCTCCTAAGACGGTTAGTTTCTGGCCGGGAGTGTGTAAGCAAGCTTTCTCATCAAAAGCATTTCCAAGACGTTCAAACCCCTTAGATCCTGAAAGTGGTGTCCATTCGAATTTCGATACTTCTCCTAGAGTTGGAGGGCTAACTAGCATTGTAAGTGCACCGAGTGAACCTCCCACAACAAATTGAGTGATCTGAATCTTTGTCAGAGATCTTTTGAGCACAGCAGGAAAGGGTAGGTGGAGGGCTGAGATAGCGTAGTAGCTGTACATGATGGTATGTACTAAGCTGTTGAAGACTACGAAGAGCCACGAAGCTGGGGATTCGTAGCGTGTACCACTCCAAACCGTCATGATAGCGCCCTAAAAGACCGAAAACGCGAAAATTGGACGCGTATGCAGAAGTTTAGCTCGTTTGAAGGGTATCAAGCAGAATTTCCCTCAGAGGGAAGTATCATGTACTCACAGCATGATGATATTCTTGTAAAAGGCTTGCTTTTCTTCCTTTACCAATCAAAATTAAACTATCAATAATCTCCCAGTACTTGCTGAGATAGAACCAATAACTGTAAGTTGACATAGTATTATCCCATAAATGCATTGAGGTATCACAAAAGGTGTGTAAGATTCCATCGAGACCTGCGCTGCGATATCCCCGTAAGAAGTATTGGAATGTTCCGGCGGCAGTTCCTTTGAACGTCCAAAAACTGTAAGCCTATGACAACGATTTGGGGACTCAAGTTTTTCAGTCAGAAACTCTTGAAACTTCGTAAAATCTCAACCTAGACGAACTCACCGCCAATAGTAGATTATGGACCACCACAGCAGCCTTCCACCATTCTCCTTTCATCCTATTCTTTCCATCTTGTTGACGATTTAACCATCCAATCATAGCTACATATGCTATCACAGCTGTAACGGGGAACATAGGTTGGAGGGTGAACTCATATAGACTTTGACTTATTGGGATTCTAGGTGGTATCTTGGGATAAGGATGATTTGCTACGCCTTGAAAGAAATTGAAGAGTGAATTACTAGCTGCGGGATAAACCACAGATGACGAACCGAAGCCGGTTTCATTTTGAGGGATACTTCCGAGATCCATCTAGGGCTTGAACTTAATTTGACTACTTAGGAATAGAGATAATCTTTGCTTTTCAAGGTGTCGAGTTGATGCTGTTCGAATGTGTATATTCGATTGACTGGAAGGCAAGATTGTGATGACGCAGGCTTGGGAGATCACTCCTCGGTTCCTGTTGGCAAATTTCAAAACCAAACAGTACTTAGATGAAAGGCCACCAAAAGCTGTTGCGCCTTCTTATTCTGGTATCGGATTGAGACCGAAGAAGCTATTGCTAGAGATCAAGCAATTATAAACCTTCATAGAGGATATCAAAATTTCTCAAAGTTAGCCCTAACTCATAGAAAAATAAGTGTTGTTAATCTTGAGCGCAAATGATATTTATTTGCTTGAATTTCTCAACTCGGCGTTTGACAAATGTGATCTTTGCATATGTTTCAAGGAAAGAAACTCACCGAAGAGAGTGATATACCCAGGTATGCTGCCAGAACAATTGCTCACTTAGATTCGAAATCCACAGAATGAGAGAACTTTGTATTTCTCTTGATTTTTAGGATTTGGTTACTCTTGTAGACTTATTAGGAGGATTGATAAAGCGCGGAAGTAAAGCAAGATTTATTATGATGCAAGGCAAGGGATATCATATACCAGTTGGAAGAAGGGTCAATTTATCTACCTGATCGAACCGCCTGAACTTGGTATCCTTCTTGACTTTGGATATTAATTGAGCCTGATTCCTTGGGATGATACTTCTAAAGTAGAAGGAGCTCGAGTTTGAAAGATTGATGGTCCGAAGAAATGTGGAGGTATGCGCTCTGATGACTTACGTAGCCGTTGAAGAGGAGCAGATTTTTATAGCACTTTCTCAGACAGTCCCTTTTCCTCCACTGATCGGCTTCCCACTGAGAGGTATGGCAAGCAAGTCTCGTGCGAGTTGGGCTTCACAACATAGTTCAGGATCAAGAAATATCCAAACTAACATCAGGAGAGAGTGTTACTTCCATTGAGCGTTGAAAGTCCAGTGACGGATCTTGATGACACGATCGGAATAAGACGGTGGAGCGTCTTACGGGGTTAAGATTCTGCTCCTTAAAAGTTCCCCCGGTGCCGATAATCAACTCCTGTTCCAAGTTTGCGAATCACTGCTGGCGAGTAGTAATAAGTAGGACCCTATCTTCACAGGGGAAAAGCTTGTCTTTACCTTTGCTATGAGGTAGATGAAGTCAACCTTTGTCTTTTCACGCAAGTTTTCAAGTGAAAGACTTCAATCACGAATATTTGTCTTAGTGTGCTAGTCTGGTTCTGGGGTGTTCAGTGAACCACGAACCTCACTTCTCGTTGAGCCTAGCGAGTCTTCGTTTTCTCCCAACGTCTAACTCCTAGCTGTCACACATATATGGGGAGATTGAGGATTTCACAGCATCAGTAGAAGACCAGCAACCCATCGAAGAATATGGATCTGCACATCTTGGGGCCCATGTATTGCCCCGATGGAGCTATATGCCATGTTATGTTCAAGTTGTCTAAAAGGCTCATAGGGTAGCATAGTTCTCCCTACACAGTGGTTCAAACCATGCAAATCTTCATCGGAGTCGGAACCCAGTTCGGCAACCACGTTATGGACCATAATCGTACTCCAAAAGCTTTTACCCGAGTCCATCCGCAAAACTTGAGCAAAACAACGGGAAATTGGGGGGAACCGCATCAATTGTACTGCTTGATTTAGAATTACAAATCTCGACTCGTCGATCAAGGAGACTATGTAGCAAAGTCCTTACTGGTCGTTTTCAAGTCTTGTGCAATACAGTCTTTATTCGGCTTGGAGCACGCAATCAAGCAATCATACGACGTCTACCAGATCATATAGCAAGACTTTAACACATCCTACTGAAGTCATATTGGATCTTTTGTCGCTCAAGATCTTTCAGACTTCAATTGACTTTTAAGGCTGAGATAAGAAGGCCATAGGTGAGGCACAACCAAGAATCACCTGAGGCGGAGATTAGTCCATACAAGACAGAAAGAAGCAGAGATATCATGCAGGACCCAGGAATGCTCCTGTAGAGGTTGGTGTCGAAACCCGATTTTGGGTTTTTGGGCTCTATACTGCACACCAGTGCTCGCCTCAGGCTGCAAAGCACCTCAAAAGATGCGCATGGGTGAGGGCTATCCAGAAATATAGGTTAGAGCCGCACCGCTTTGCTCACTGCGGCGTAAATCGCAAAGGCGCGATTTTTTTTTGGGTCCCCAAGGCCCCATTCCGACCTTCGATTTTTGACTGTTACATTGCAATATCTCAGCGAAAAGGGGTACTACAGGGTTGAAAATAGGCTCATTCGAAAGCTCTCGTCTAGGCGCATCTTTTGAGCTACTGTAGCCCTTGTAGAAGTGTCGGCGAGTGTGTCTATCACCCAAAAACCTCGCAGAATCAAGGTCGGAATTTACGACACCAACCTCTACAAGAGCATTCCTGGGTCCTTATCATGCCGCCCTCGAAGGGCAGAATCTTCGGGAAGCATCGATACCTCCGGCGATGTATGAGGATCACCATTCAAGATTCAAATCACAACGCCTTTGATCGCCAAATCTACAGGCTCAGCCAAACTTAACTAAGTCCCCAGCTGGACCTAACCACCACCCTGGAGTTGGTGGTTCGGTCCAGCTGGGGACTTAGTTAAGTTTGAGGCTCAGCGGTCACGAAAGAATTGCACGTGTAAGTTCTACCTTACAAGTGCCCCCACCCAACACTAGGACTTGATGGTCTGGGCGAGGATCAATCTGGAAGACTGCGATCACGCAAAACCGCACACATCCACATAACTGAGACAACATATGAGATCATTACACAGACACAACGGAGATATTACATAACAACTTTCAGGGTCTCTTCTGTGTTGGCAAGGTAGGCTATAGCTAAGAGTTGTTCAACCCCAACTCTTAGGGTGTTTGCTCAAGCAAGCTCTGATCAGATTGCAATTGTGTAAATTTAAAATGCAGAAATACACATTTAGCAGGATGGGCATATGAAATGTTAGCTACTTTAGAATGGAGATGCGAAAAAATTTGTTCTGTGTAATGAAATCAATTTTTGTGTCTGTAATCTCTTTCAAGTCTTTCTCAGTTCAAGCTGTGCTTTTGAATCAAAGGAATGCTTGTTCTAGCCTTCTGATACATATGGATCCTCCATCATAGGGTGATTGATCAATCCTCCATGACTGCTACAATTGTGAACTCACAGCTGACCTGTGTAGATTCCTTGTTTTCTTGGCCACTCAAGATCATTGAAGAATTTGGAACATTCTTCCCATGAATTCCTTTTCAATAGCTGTCATGCTGCATGAGAACATATAATTTGTGTGGTTCCTGATTAGGCAAGTAAGCCTATTTTTTTTGAGTTCCATTGCTCCATGGTTGGAGTGCATTCACAAGGTATGTAGGCTGAACTGGAAGTTTCAGATCATCTTCTTCCTTTAGTGATGCTCAATCACATATAGCACAAGGATTATACTACACAGCCTCAACAGGTCTCCAAACATTTAGAATGAGGAGACACTTTCCTTGCTTTATGGATTCCCCAAACTCAACTTTACTTGTATCCTTTGACTTGAGGAAATGCTCCTGTATCTGGTGTATCTCAAACTTCTGCTGAAATCTCAGAGCAGACTGCTGACAAAGGATCCATGGTTTCTTGATTTCAAACACCTCTGTGGCCAAATGAAAAGCATTATGTCTTGCTGTCCCTTGTCCTGACTAAATAAACATAGCTAGTAAGTCTTTATTGTGACTGTGTATCTAGGAATGACTTTATTTTTGTCAAAATAAAATCAAGACTGTCACAGATAGACAGACAGGGAATGTGTAGTTTTCTTATTACTTTAATGAACATTTTCCCCAATATCTTTAATTTTTGTCAACTCCACTAGTTTTGTTGAAGTGTGCAATCGACGGAAATAAGAAAAGTTACAAATTGGATAAAAGAGGAATTACGAGAGTAGTGTGGAAAGATAAACCAGAATACGTCATAAAAACGAAAAGAGAAATTACATCATTATATTGCCCCAACGTATTGACTAGTAGATTACTTATGATGTCCTTTGATCAATTCAACTGACTTCTCTTCCCCATCTTTGGGAAGAGGAAACATCAGTCTCTTGTTAACTCAGAGATCAGTTATCAACTGAGAGATAACTTAACTAACTAAACGTATCATCTATTAAATTGAATCTTCTGTTCTAGGTCAGAGTCTTCTTCTTAGAAAAGTTGTTGGAGGTTGTCATAGTTGTGCTAAAGCGCATGCTTTCAGATCTTTGGCATAGAACCGTGATCAAAGACATCTAGACATTCTTATGGTAGCGAGAGTTTTATCAATCAATCCCACACACGAATGAGCCTCAATCCTCTTGAAGATCTCAACAAGTTCTTTGCCCAATCAACCAGTCCTAATCCTTCAACTGTAAACTCGGAAGACGAAGCCAACGAGACCTTTAACCCTTCATCATTACTTAGACCTCCATCTTTAAACAATCCTCTTCAATCATTAAACCCATCCTCATTATCAATGAGTTCCAATCCAAATCCAGCAATGACCGCCTCAAATGTTTCAAATGACTTAAGCCATCAACAACAAGCAATGTTATTAAATCAAGCATTAGGAAGATCTATGAAGACGCTGACTGATGATAACTATATGTTATGGGCTTCGTTCATTAGAACAGGTCTGAAATCATATTTCTTATCAGAATACTTGACATCTGATGAAATTAAAATCAAGAATAGCCAATTTAGTGACAAAGTTAGTAGAGCTTGTATCACTAACTGGATACTCAATAACATGGATGACATCAATCGAGCTGGATTCGAACCGAAAATCACCATCTACAGAGACGATGGACCAGACACTCAAAATTTACCTTCGAAATTATGGAAGGCTATAACCAATCATCACTCGAGCAGATCAGAAGAGCTCCGATTGTTGCAAGAAAGAGCTTTAAATCTTATAGTACAAGGTCCTAATGTTCCAATTTTAATACACATTCAAAATTTTCAAAACACTGTTACTAAGTACAAAACGGCTGGAGGACAAATGACTGATGAAGACCTTGGAAGGAAGCTATTAATTTCGTTGAATAACAGCTATTTTCAAGATGCCAAAGAGATTGCGATATCGGGTGTCAAGGAATATGATCAAGTCGTGTCAGAACTAAAGAAGAGATTAGACGCAGTATCTATGTTGACTAAGAACTCACCAGCTCAACGATCATCTCCCGTCATTCACCATGCTGCTGAAGCTAGTTTTGCATCGAATTCTTTCATCCGCAACAAATCCAGAGCGAAGTGTACTAGAATGAAATGTCTAGGCATCAATCATGATGCGAACAACTGTTTCAAGAAACCCGGAAACGAGCACTTGCAACGGGAGTGGATTGAGCAACGGGTCAAGTTAGGACAGTGGAACGGGGAGCCACCCAAGAACCTGGGAACTTCGTCTTCAGCATCTGCGACTGTATTTCAAGAAGAACCTACTATCAAACAACTTGAAAAATCCTTTAACTCTTTGAATGCTTCAGCCAGTCATGTGTCGGTTAATTCTATGTCAAAGCTTACTATCAAGGACGAACCTAACATCACTGAAGTTCTGATCGATACCGCTGCCTCTCATCATATGTTTAAGGAGAGGTATGTATTCATTAATTACGTGGACATCAAACATCAAAATGACACGTTAGACATGGCCGGTGGTGAAGCAACTCTGGCTATCCACGGTTGTGGTGATGTGAAGTTTCTCGGACCAAATGGCCACGAGTTTGAACTCAACAACTGTCTCTTCATTCCCGATCTTAAGCGTAGCTTGATCGGAGGTACTATCCTACTTCGAGACGATTTCCTCTTCAAGAAAGAAGACCACTTATTCATTATAACTAAAGATGGACATCGTGCTTTCGAAGGAAACTTGGATGATGGAACCAAACTCCTAAAGTCTTTTGTGAGGACGATTTCAACTGATGTAGCAAATCCTGAAGCAAACATCATCACCTCGGACACTAATGACGCCGCTATTAACTTACATCGTTGTCTAGGTCACCCAAATGTGAGGTATCTTAAGTCCATGGTGGTTAAAGGAAGTGTACAGGGGTTGAAAGTGGATCCATCATTGATTCCGGATACTCTTTCTTGTGATTCCTGTGATTTAGCAAAGGGTCATCGTATTCCTCATAATAACCTCCATGTTCGAAGTTTAAGTCTCTTAGAAAATGTTCACCTAGATCTCAGCGGGATTATCAGAACACCTGCTATATGCGGGAGTGTCTACTTCATGTTATTTACCGATGATTACTCACGTTATCGCCATGTTGTGGGTTTGGACACCAAGTCGGCTGATGCTGTTTTCAATAAGATCCGCCAGTACATTACCTTGGTTGAACGGCAATGCAATGCCAAAGTTAGAACAATCACGTTAGATAATGGATACGAATTTATCAACAACATCATGGTTCCTTATTGCAAAGAGGTTGGTATTTATCTGAGAACGACCGCGACTTACACTCCTGAGGAGAACGGAGTAGCTGAAAGGTCTAACAGGACCATCACTGAACCGGCAAGAGCAATGATGATTGAAGCTAATCTCCCCATCAAGTTCTGGCTTTATGCTATCAAGGCTGCTGTTTACTTGAAGAATAGAACTATCACATCCTCTTTGCCAACTGGGAAGACTCCCTTCGAGTTGTGGAATAATCGTCAACCTGATGTATCTCATGTTAGACCACTTGGTTGCCTTAGCTATGTCTTGATCAGGAAAGCTCTCAGGGGTGGAAAGTTCAATCAAGTCTCAAGACAGTCAATCTTATTAGGACATACCGAGCATAATTTAAACTATGAAGTCTTCATATTGGATACTAATGCAATTGTTATCTCTCATGATGTCATATTTAAAGAAACAAATTTTCCATTCAAAAGACTTAAACAACTCGACTTCTCTGAGGTTTCATTTGTGGAAGACAATGACCCACCCAATCCGGATCCTTCCGTTCTTGAACCTCATGTTGGGGTACAAGACGACGACGTCCAGTTCTCTGGTGGTGAAGGAATGCACCAGGAGACAAACCCATCTGAAATTGAACCCAACCCTATTGAGGATGAGATTCATGACACCGATCAAACTCCTGGTCCAAACTTACGACGATCTGACCGGGAGAGGCACGCACCTGAACGATACAACCCCTCGGCTAGCTTTGCTTACTGGAACGATGAAGGTGCTTTTATCGATTTGCATGACTCTTTTCCATACACGTTTGCCGTTGGGTCGGTGGTTCGGCTAGTTCAAGAGCCACACAGTTTCAAATCAGCCATGAACAGCTCGGACAAATCAAGTTGGAAAGCAGCATGTGACAAAGAAATGAAAAACATGGCGGACAAGAAGGTGTGGCGATTGGTACCTAGGCCTTCCGATAAACCAGTTGTTGGAAGTAAATGGCACTTTAAAGTTAAACTCAATCCTGACGGAACTATTAATAAACACAAAGCACGAATTGTCGCGAAAGGTTACACCCAAACCTACGGCGTTGATTATGACGAGACATTTGCTCCTACAGGAAAGCCAGCATCATTTCGAAGTGTCGTGGCTTTCGCTAGTTATCACGGTCTTCCTATTCATTCAATGGACACTATCGCCGCCTTTCTTAACAGCAGATTGAAACACTTAATCTTCATGGAACAACCAGAGGGTTACGAAATAGATGGTGAAGATATGGTTTGTGAATTACTACAGGCAATTTATGGGTTGAAGCAGTCAGCTAGGGAATGGAACGATGAGTTTAAGTCAAAATGTCTGAAGGCTGGTTTTATCCAATCTGTGGCGGATGAATGTGTCTATATCAGGAGACGATCAGATGAAATTTGTTTGTTTTACTTACACGTCGAGGATCTAGCAATCACCGGAAACAACCTTGAGGAATTCAAGAAGGAAATCGGAAGCTTCTGGCCAATGGAGGACTTAGGAATATCTACTTGCGTCGTCGGCATTCAAATTGTACGAGCAAGCAATAACCATTACATCATAGGTCAGGAAGCCATGACTAGATCTTTACTAGAACGGTTTGGAATGTCCGACAGTAAACCTTCTTCAACTCCTTTTCCGGGTGGCACCAAACTCACCAAATCTACTCCGGACGAGGCCAGGTCATTCAGCTTATTAAACTTACCCTATAGGAGCGGAGTGGGTAGTTTGATGTACTTATCTCAATGTACTAGACCGGATATCACGTATGCCGTGGGATGCTTGTCGCAACATTTAGACAATCCCTCCTTACGTCATTGGGAGGCCTTCAACATGTTCTCAGGTATTTAAACGGCACTCTGGATTACTGTATACATTACAAAAAGACTCCATCAATTAGCGTAACGAGTAATAATGGATATGCTTTACCAATTCACTTTGCTGATTCTGACTGGGCCGGTGATAAGAGTACGAGACGCTCAACAACTGGGTATGTTTTCTTGTTATGTGGGGGTGCTGTTAGTTGGCGTAGTCGATTACAACAGACAGTGGCGAAGTCATCGACTGAGGCAGAATACAGAGCGGCAAATGAAGCGGAAGACGAGATGATCTGGTTGGCTTTATTTTTGAATTCCATTGGTTTACGTCAAGAAACTCCTTATTATCTAAATTGTGATAGTTTGCGCGCAATTGATATTTCAGAAAACGCGGTTATGCATGGTAGGACAAAGGCCATAGAGATACATCATCATTGGCTGAGGGAGAAGGTTAGAGATGGGATTCTTAAGCTTGGGTATTGTGCATCAGAAGATATGATAGCGGATCTATTGACAAAACCTCTACATCCTGGTCCGTTTAATGAGTTCAGAAGAAGAATAGGTATGAAGAGGGTAAATGAGTAGGGATATTTTAATTGTTTTAGTTATGTCGATTGAGGGGGGGTGTTGAAGTGTGCAATCGACGGAAATAAGAAAAGTTACAAATTGGATAAAAGAGGAATTACGAGAGTAGTGTGGAAAGATAAACCAGAATACGTCATAAAAACGAAAAGAGAAATTACATCATTATATTGCCCCAACGTATTGACTAGTAGATTACTTATAATGTCCTTTGATCAATTCAACTGACTTCTCTTCCCCATCTTTGGGAAGAGAAAACATCAGTCTCTTGTTAACTCAGAGATCAGTTATCAACTGAGAGATAACTTAACTAACTAAACGTATCATCTATTAAATTGAATCTTCTGTTCTAGGTCAGAGTCTTCTTCTTAGAAAAGTTGTTGGAGGTTGTCATAGTTGTGCTAAAGCGCATGCTTTCAGGTCAGAGTCTTCTTCTTAGAAAAGTTGTTGGAGGTTGTCATAGTTGTGCTAAAGCGCATGCTTTCAGATCTTTGGCATAGAACCGTGATCAAAGACATCTAGACATTCTTAAGTTTGCTTGTGCACAATGATTAGTTGATATATGATGTGCAAGTGTATCTCAATATTACTCTCTTTCCCCATCTGTATGGAAAGAGAGTAAATCTTTTCTTAACAACTAGCCAATTGGGCGGCGGGCGCCGCCATAACACATGGAGGACATATATGATGAGTAACGATATAAAGTACCTGACCAGGACAAAAGAATAAAACCATGTTGAATTCTCCAATCAACTTACAGAGGACAGAAACTAAAATTCGAGTCTGAGAAGAAAGAACAACAGCAAAAATCAAAATGACAAATGAGCAGAAGAGGTACTTTAAGATTACCCCAACAGATGAAATTTGTCAATAAAGAAGCTTATTGAGCAAGGAAATAACCTTGTAATAGTTGATATATAACTAGTACAGGTTGATTACATATGAGTTACATATTTAGGACAGCAGTTGACAATAGTAATCAAGAGAGAGATATAAGAAAAAAGACCAGATCTGTGGCTACCAACTGTAAAAGGGCTTAAAAGGAACTTGTAAGGGCTTTCAAACAGTGATATGGACATAGTGATTGGTTTATAAAGCTATGTAAACTTGATTTGTTATTGTAAAGGATGAGGAACAAAAAGAACTAAGACAAAAGCAAGGGTTGATATACCCGTCAGAACAAGCAGAAAGCGCACAGCAACATAAGAAAAATACAACAAGGAGGCTGATGTGAGCATCTCCTGTTAACAGCTGATCACTGATCCGTAGATGATCACATGTGATTATTTCAATAAAATCTGTGTGTGTAATGATCTACTTTTTTAGTATGATTGATCTTGAATTCCCATGATCCCTGATTCACCCTGGTAATTCATTCTATTACAACCCTTCCTTTTAGCACAAGAGACCTAGACATCCCTTCTTGGCGGCCATCACATGCCAAGAAGATTAGTTTTAGATAAACAGCTACTAAGTTTGGTTCCCAATCAAACTCAGTTGCTTGAACTAAGACTGCACGTGGTTATTAGAAAGATTATCATAAAAAAAAGCACACTACTTGTTGTGCAGATACAATTGTTAAGATTTATAAGAAAGTTCCTTGAATTTTTTCAACAATTTCAGTGAGAAAGAAAAGGAAAGGAAAAGGGAAAAAGAGATGATTTGTAAATTTGCCAACTTTGATGAACATTGACTTGCAATGGACAAACACTGAGATTGTGTATAATCAGACAGTGCACTCAAAATACTAAGAGCCAGAAGAAAAGAGGACCAAGCTTGGAACAACACCACCACCGCTCCGCCCAAAAAAGCGGTAGTGGAGCGGCAGCGGAGCGAGCGCTCCGCCCGCGCTTCCCTTTTGGCCTTATAGCGCGGGTTGCGCTTAGCTATAGCTATCTGTGAAATCGAATTTCACATACCGAATTTTCATGCGCACTGCATAGCGATAATTCGCTGTGCTATGATATGTCTTAGCGCCTCAGAGCGATATATCTGTCAGAGCGATATAATTGTCAAGTTCATGTCAAAATTTATCAAAACTTCATTTCCATTCCACTTGACCCGATCAAAATCAAAAACAGGATATCAATCGAATTCAAACTGAAGAGAAATCAGCTCAGACAAGAAAAGTATCATTAACTTCTCATCAAACGATAACAGACCGATTCAATTGATCAAAACAAACAATCAAACCATACCTTGCAATCTTGAGAATTCAATCACCGATAGGCTCAATTTTATCAATTTTATCATGTGCAACTTCAATCACTTTAGCATCAACTTCAATCTTATTACTACCAAGTCAACTAATATATCAATTAGGAATCTTCGGTTGAGGTGCATTTGTAATGACAGGAGCAGGTTGTACAATTAATGATCTTTGGGGTCAAAAAATCGATTCAAAAGTTAATAGAACTGAAGATAGACCATTACCTTCTGGTTCGATTACTATACCTAAAGCTATCACTTGGCTTGGATTACAACTTAGTGTTGGTTTAGGTATTTTACTTCAACTTAATCCTTATGGTATCCTTGTAGGTAGTTGTTCACTCTTCTTGGTTGTCACTTACCCTCTTATGAAACGTATCATTTATTGGCCTCGATTAGTACTCGGTACGTTTTTAATGTTGTTCTTACGAATTCAGATCAATTCACATTGTCTCATTAAACTAATGCAGTATAAAATTCTTTCTTGATGTTTAGGATTTGCATTCAACCAGGGTGCTTTACTTGGTTCATCAGTAGTTTTAGGAGCCACGGATTGAAAGATATCATTACCACTTTATTCTGGATGTGTGGCTTGGACCATCACTTATGATATAATTTATGCACATCAAGCCAAAGAATTTGATTTAAAAGTAGGAGTCAAATCTACTGTGATTTTATCTCATATTGATACCCAATTGATTTTAACTGGATTTAGTTTTACCACAATTAGTTTGATTGGTTAATAAAAGATGGGGACCAAAGGAAATCATTTGGTATCTGATAATTGGATTTTCCAGTGCTACTTTCGAGTACGCAAGTTTCATTCAATTTCAAGCTTGTAAGGAAGAAGATGTTAAATTAAAGGATGGTTATGCATGGAAACAATGGTGTAAGCTGGTCGATCGAAGATCTAGATTAGATACTATCCTTACCGACACGGTGTGCCAATCTCATTTGTGTTACCTCTATGTAGAAAATTGATTTGACGATTGTTGGGGGTGCGTATGTAGGCCAAAGTGTACGAATTACTCAAAGGACATTAAATTGGCCCAAAAAACCTACCTGAACGCGCTTTGGAGCACTACCAAGGCCAAAATGTGAGCATAGCAAAGCGGAGTGGGGCAATTTGCCGCACCGCTTTGAAAAGCCATAGCGGCTCTGAAATTAAAGCGTAGCGATTTGGAACTATTCATAGCGCCGGATCGCTCCGCTGGCAAAAATGCTATTTATAGCGCAGCGGAGCGGAGCGCGGTGGTGTTGCTTGGAACAATGATAAGCAATTCCAATAGTGGACCAAGTGTTGATATCAAGGGCAGCTTGGAGTGGGGAGACAAGGATCAAAAATTGAGACTTGAAAGGGGAAAAAACAAAAAAATGTCTAAAAATAGATGAGATGTTGAAGTTGTGATCTGTTAGAAATGGTGTTGGTGTAATGCAATGCAAATCAAACTTTGGAGAGAGCTAGGTGTGTCTTTTATAAGCCAATATGAGGACTGAATTCCATTGAGTACTGATATCAAAAGCAAAATCCAACAAAAAGTCGCAAGCAAAGAAAACAAAAGAGCTGCGAAGTAAACAATTGGCCTCGCAGTGGATCCAACAAAAGATCGACTGGAAAACTAACAAACACCTTGAACAAAAAGCAACATATCTCAAATCCTTTATACATTTTATCCCTTTTTTGCTTTCAGTTTTGTGTCAATGTCAAGGGAACATTGTGGAATAGAAAAGCAAACAAGAGGCAGGAAGAAGAAAAAAATATCCACAATTTGTTTTTGATTTTATGAGAGCTATTTCTGTAAGAGATAAGAAAAATTTGAAGAAAGGATAAACTACTTCTTCTTGGCCTTGGTGATAGAAGATTTTTAAGCTAGGATATAAGCTGCAGCTTCAGCAAATTTACCTGATAGTTGTATCTTCAACTTCAACCACTCGCGCACTCCTACAAGCTTTGATATCATCTAGCCTGTCAATGATGCACAACTAGGCACCACAATATCTGCCGCGGAAGAAAATGTGCGTTTGCATGGACAAGATGTGCCTGATAATGCCAGATAGTCACAAGCAAGAGATGCAAGTACAGGGAAATCTTTTTCATGCTCCTACAAGTAAGCAAGGAACACTATCAGATGAAAAAAATTAAAAAACTGACCTTCCACCAGTTGAGTTCACTTTGACCAGCTAGTACTAAGTGGGCACCTTCTATGTACTCAACCAATTTGTTCTTGTGTTTGTCAGCAGGCACTTGACAAGTAACTTGAGTGGCAAATACATCAAACTTGGAAAATCCAGTGTGACTTGAAATGGAAGGAGGCAAAGTTTGGGTTACATCTTCTGAATCTGAGCTGATAGGATCTTTGGGCCATGTTTCAAGTGCTTTGTTGAATACAGAGTAAAACAAATTTTTGGCTTGGGCAATATCATTGGGTTAATTGAAGTCAAAGAATCTAATTTGGAGATGAGGATTGAAGATTGTACTCAAGACAATCACATCTGAGCCCACAGCCTCCTCTTGATATACTTCAAGTTTGGTAAACATCAACTGGAGCATGTACTTGAGGTCTGGATTAGCGCAGTTGGTCTCTAGTCGAGTGATTTCAAGGAAAATCCAAGAGTACTCAGTGAGCAAGATACAGCCGGTTGGAGAGTTGCCTTCCATGTGTTTGGTCGCTTACAGAAAGACCTGCAGAGAGATGGGGAATATGTAAATCAAGATAAATGGAAACAAAAATATGTTTATGGACTCTGACCTCAAGGATTTTGACAAAGGTCTTGATCAAGTCCCATTACTCACCAGTATGTTTAAACCTTGATAATAATGGGTTTTACGATCACTTAAGAGAATTGCATCCATGACCTACCAAACAAGAGAAAAAAAATGAGAAAGAGAGGAAGTCCAAACAAAAAATTAAATTTTTACTAACATTGTGCGCATCTGAGAGCCTTTTGAGGTAGTCAGCATTGATATTCCAATGCACCCCGGGCCCCAGCCAGAGATTGGGGAGCAGCCCTTGTACCCCAACTGTGCAGCCTTGGCCAGAAACTCTTGACACCTCACCAAGCTTCTGGTACATAAAATGTTGAACTTCTTGGCCTAGATCAGATGATAAAGTGTCAGGCCTAGGTGGAAAGGTTAAAATATATATACAGTTGAACCACTCTAGTCTCAACCACGACTGCTCTGCAAAAACGAAATTTTGTTACAGAAATTTATACACATGACTCATACTGATAAACATCATGTAATAAGTCATCTTTGGGCTTATTACATGGTGTCATTGTCAGGAATGACTTGAAAAGTTGATCTGATGGGCCAATTGTTTTTTTTAAAAAAAACCCAAAACCTCAGTATTTGGGTCTAGGTACCTTAGGCGGCCTAATATTAAGTACGTAAGTACTTAACATAAGGACTTAAGTACTCAACCTAAGTACTTAAGTACTCAACCTAAGTACTTAAGTACTTAACCTGAGTACTTAAGTACTTAAGCTCAGTACTTAAGTGCTCAAGTCTGGTCTTCCGGAGGGCCTCCAAGGTATTCTGGAGAGGCCAAAATTTGGGTCTTGGGGCCGGCCTGTGGTTGAGACTAGACTGGTTCAACTGTATATTGATAGCTTACTTTGTGAACTGCCTTAGCAAACAAGGAGTCCTCTCCACCAGTGTTGGAGTCATGATCAAATGTGCTGTTGATAGGCAATCCACTTGAATCTCCTTGCACCTCATCACAAGAATCAAATTGGAGGTTGTCATCACCCTGATTGAGAGTAATGGTAGGAGGTGGTAATGTAGCACCCGGTGGAGTGGTAGGTTTTATGTGGCCGGCTCACAATCCTAGGGACTTGAGTCCTGCTTTGACAACCAGGCCAATCTTGTGTGTATAACACTTGACCTGGTTGGCAGCCAAGTCCCAAAACACCGGTTTGGAAGCTTCACTGAACATAGTCAATAATTTATTAGCCATAGCCGCATTCACAATGCCTGAATTGGTTGTCTGAGCCACAACATAACAAACAGACAAGTTGGATTTGTTACGGTTGGATGAATTGAAAACATATGAAGAGAAATCAAGTAATAAAGATAGGTTGACTTAGATGAGAGACTTACTTTTGATGTAAGCCGTTGGTGATTAAAAATCTTCCAACCAGCTGAGAAAGGAGACGGCCAGTGTGGTGCCAGGTGACAAGTTTCAGAGTAAGGTGCTGAGTCTGAAATCACCAATCATCATCAATAAATGTGGCTGAGACACCTATATACACTTTATGACAACCCTTGGTTGTCCAAACATCATAAATAAGACAGAATTTGCCCTTGTTTGACTGTAACACAATTAATGATGAACAGAGGAATCAGTAACAATTTGAAAAAAACAAATGCGAAAAGGAACAGGATAAGACATACCTGAATTTTCTCAATAACTGCTTGAGAGAGGTCCCGATGAATACTTGCACAGTTTGAGAGGCCCATGTGGTTCCTTGGAGATTTGCCAATCAATTAGACAGCTTGAAAGCTGCTCTAAGAGGTGAATCATGAAATTGGGAAAAAAGTAGCGTGTGACGTAAGATCCAGAACACTAAGACCATGTTGAGAAGGTCCACACTGAAAGTCAATTGGAAAAGGAAGGCATCCAGAGTGGCTTTTGGGTTGCTAGAGGCGAATTTGACCATATCATCCTGCTGTTGTTGCCAGGCTTGAGGTAGATCATGCCCATCTCTGATAGTGAGATGTTGTTGAGGGCCTGAGGGTCAATCCTTTACACCATCCCGATGTAAGTATAAGTTGTAACAGCTTTGTTTTCCTCTAGCAAAGTATTGGTGACAGTACTTGCACTTGTACCTACCGGGATCATTGCCACTCTACAAAGGGACAAACATTAGTGTAATATCCAGGATAATGAAAAGAAGAAATGAGAAGTTAGACATACCTCTTTTCTCATATGAATAGGATTGTGATAGTATTCCAACAGTACAACAAACCAACCATGATCTTGCTTGAAAACAGGTGTCTTGACTACTTCAATGTTGGAATCTTGGTGAGATCAAGGCCAGTGGGTACATTGTAATCCTAAAAGAGTGACAGTTTTGGAGAAGAAACAGGGACAAAAAGGAAATCCGAGAAGTTCCATATGATAAGAGGTGAGATAGATCAGATGACTTACATCAAGAACAATAACTGTACTCTTTTTCTTCTTCTTCACAGGTGCTGACCGAGGTTGCGATGAGTTGGACCAGTTTTGACTGCTAGTACTTTTTCTCTTTCCTCGTTGAGCGGGACAATTGGTTCCTTTAAGTACTTGTTTCTTCAGATGCGGTTGAACAGCAGATTATGCAGGGGCGAGTTCAATCAGAGCAGGAGGATCTAATCCATTGGTATTCAATACGGAATTGTCAGTTTTGTCACTTGGTATTTGCAGTGCACGCCGTGAGTCCGGTGACTGAATTATGTACCCAGGCCGAGGGCAAGCTGGACTACAAACCCTAAGAGATTGTTATAACCTTATACTGGGTTATGCTTGTATTGAGTACAGTGTGACCACGCCATCTCAGCGCACGCCCAAACCTGTGTTGTACTTCATGCTACAATCTAAGTTATAATATCAGAACTCATCTGGCCTCTGATACCCATCCAAGCTCATAACATATTGTAGCATCTTTATTATTAGACGCCAGAGAAGCTGAAGTATAAGAAGAACCGCAAGTAAAAGTAATCATTGAAGAAAATCGAAAATTAAAAGAAGAATTGAAAGAAGCACGATTCAGAAGTAGAAGTTGATCTCATACTGGAAACCTTAAATTCAAACAGAAGAAGATTTAAACTTTAAAACCTTATTAATCCCGATCAATCCCCAAAACGCCAGACTATACAATCCCCGGCAGTCCTTCGAGCTCCTTATCTCCGACGTACGCTTCAGCTGTATCGACCGAATCCGAACTTGAGAATTCAATCAAAATGCAAGTAGAAGACTCGGTAGATCCTTTAACCAGGATAATGGCTCGATTAGAGGCTATGGATGCAAGGCTGTCAGAGGAAACTCGTAGACGGGAGCTAGCTGAACAAGGCCGTGCCGAAGCTGAGCAACGCCTAGCTGCCATGCAACAATCCGTTAACGCACCACAGTCCCAGCCCCTACACCAACCAACAATCGCAGTTACCGCTCCACCTAAAGCTCCAAAAGTGGCTACACCCGATAAATTCGATGGCACACGGGGTAGTAAGGCGGAGATCTTTTCAAATCAAGTCGGCATCTACATAATGATGAACCCCGCCCAGTTCCCCAATGATAAGACCAAAATTGGCTGGACATTGTCGTATATGACCGGCAAGGGGGGTGAATGGGCTAAACCAATCACGCAGAAGCTACTGAGTACCGACCCGTCAGATTCTTTAACTTGGGACGGATTTGTAAAGAATTTCAAAGCAACATTCTACGACTCGGAAAGAGTTGCTAAAGCTGAATCGGCAATACGAGCCCTCAAGCAAACAAGCACGGTACTAGCTTACTCGTTACAATTCAGAGACCTTGCGTTAATCGTCAAGTGGCAGGAATCAGTCTTAATCACTCAGTTTGAACAGGGATTGAAGCGGGAGATTCAGGTACAGATGGTGCGAGATGTGTTTACTTCATTAGATCAAATTTCGGAACTCGCTATTAAGATTGATAATAAGCTACACAATAGAGGTGATGAAGGGAGTTTGGGAATAAAGGAGTTACCAGCGGTTGATCCGGATGCAATGGATTGTTCAGCATTAAGTTTTAGTATTTCAAAAGATGAATATCGAAGACGATCAGAAGGGGGTTTATGTTTTAAATGTGGCAGAAGTGGTCATATAGCAAGAGCGTGTGGGACAGGTAATTTAAGGGGAGGATGGAGAGGAAGGTGGAGAAGGAATGTAGAATCAAGAATCAGTACAACTGAGGTGAAAGAAGAGGAGAGTGCGAAGGAGTCAAACAGAGCGGACGAGTCAAAAAATGGCGTTGCTCGAGGATGAAGGTTGTTCCTTCCTCGAGCTCATTAGTTGAAGGGTCGGATATAGATATGGGGGTAATTGAAGCAGACGTTAACTCACTTGAAATGAAAGATAATTGTTTATTTGCTACTGTGCCCATCTATGACCCAAACTTAGAGACAACCCATTTTGCCCGCGCCATGCTTGACACGGGAGCCACTCACGATGTAATGAATGAGTCCTTTGTAGATCGTACCAACCTGACTACCACAAAACTTCCCAATCCCAAACCCGTCACTGGATTTAACGGCGCAAGATCATCAATTACGCATATAGGACACTACATCTTAGACATCGACAGTGAAGGCAAACCCACCCCGTTTTTGATCTCGCGTCTGAAGGACTCTATCGATTGCATCATCGGAGTAGATTGGATCAGAAGACATCATAAGAAATTAGATTGGAAGAACCGTACTTTGAAGTTGGACCAAGGAACCATTGCGGCTAATGAGATAGCCTCGTCACGACTGAAAACAATCCCGGATTGGCCTTGAGAGGAGTCCCTGGGACACGCTAGGAATCGTAACGAGGGGGTGTGTATCGTGAGTGATACGCTAACGCCCCCGCAATGTGAGTTTGATACATTACCTTTATTCAATCCTGTCGAAACAGCTGGCAAGCTTGATTTTTCCGCATCTATCAGTATAAAGCAGCCTACAACGCACACCGACGATTTCGAACATCAGGACAAAAAGCTTACCGTTGCGGCTGGTGAACCAGTGTCGTCAGAACCGAAAAACACCCCAGGAGCACCAGGAAGGGTACAAATGGGGAATGCTAGGAATTTTGACGAGGGGGTGTGTACTCTGAGTAGTACGCTAGCACCCCCGCAACGTGAGTTTGCTAGAACCATTCCCTTCATTCGTAGTGAAATAGCTGGCAAGCAATCCTCTATCCTACAGCACAGCCAAATTCCGACGTCAAGACCAATTAAGTCATACCTCAGCAAGCAACCGGTATTACTCACACCGCAGTTGGATGCAGCACGCGCCTCATGGAATGTTTCGGCGAAGCTAGCAGCGGAGAAGTCGGAGACAAAGTCAAGTTTATCAGCGGCCGAACTAGTACCCAAGGAATTTCATGAGTACTTACCGATGTTCGAGAAATCCCATTCTAAAGTCCTACCCCCAAGGAGACCGTACGATTTTTGTGTCGACCTACTTCCTGGTGCGACTCCACAAGCGGGTAGAGCAATCCCGTTGTCGCCGGCAGAGAATGAAGTTCTGGATGAAATGATCAAAGAAGGATTAGCCACAGGCACGATCAGACGTACGACATCACCATGGGCGGCCCCGGTTCTCTTCACGGGAAAGAAAGATGGAAAGTTGCGGCCTTGCTTCGATTACAGAAAACTAAATGCACTCACAGTTAAGAATAAATATCCCCTGCCTTTGACAATGGAATTGGTTGATAGTTTGCTTAATGCGGATAGATTCACATCACTAGACATGAGGAATGGCTATAACAACCTACGAGTTAGAGAAGGGGACGAAGCAAAATTAGCATTCATCTGTAAAGCAGGGCAATTCGAACCTCTCACCATGCCGTTTGGACCCACTGGAGCTCCAGGGTACTTTCAATATTTTGTTCAAGACATTTTTAGGAACCGTATTGGAAGGGATATGGCTGCATTCTTGGACGATATCCTTATTTACACCAAACCTGGAGAGGATCACGAAAAAGCGGTGAAGGATGCGCTAGATACACTACGAGAGCAAAATGTGTGGTTGAAACCGGAGAAATGCAAGTTTGCTCAAAAGGAGATCACGTACTTGGGATTGAAACTTTCGCATAACAAGATCTTGATGGACAACGACAAGGTCAAAGCTGTAACGGAATGGCCTACACCAGCAAATGTCAGCGATGTTCAGCAATTTGTGGGGTTTGCAAACTTTTACCGGAGGTTTATCAGCAATTTCTCTCGCATAGCACGTCCACTACATGATTTGACCCAGAAGAAAGTACCGTTCGAGTGGACAGTAGAAAGACAAGAAGCATTTCAGGCCTTGAAAGATGCATTCACACGCGCACCTATCCTCAAGATTGCTGACCCCTATAAACAATTTGTGCTCGAGTGCGACTGCTCCGATTTTGCATTGGGAGCGGTTCTGTCGCAAATCTCGAACGATGATGGTGAATTACACCCAGTTGCGTTCCTGTCCAGATCTCTTATTCAGGCTGAACAAAACTATGAGATTTTTGACAAAGAGTTGTTAGCGGTTGTGGCCTCGTTCAAAGAGTGGAGGCATTATCTAGAAGGAAATCCTCACCGATTGAGCGTGATAGTCTACACGGATCACAAAAACCTCGAATCTCTTATGACAACAAAGGAACTCACGCGCCGCCAAGCACGATGGGCAGAAACATTGTCATGCTTTGATTTTGAAATTCGTTTTCGACCTGGCAAGAATTCAACCAAGCCTGACGCTTTATCCAGAAGACCAGACCACAAGCCTCACGACGATGTTAAGCTAACGGTGGGCCAATTACTGAAGCCTTCAAACCTACCAGAAGATGCATTCGTGTCGGAACTTGACGTTGTGGACAATTGGTTTGAAGAGGAGGAGGAGGATATATCGTATTTCTTCGAAGTTGAGGAAGAAGTCCACGCGGTAGATGATGTATTAGAGGTGGAAGATGATGTAGACAAACTGATTTGGGATGATAGTGTGATATTGAATGAAGTTAGGAAGAAATTGAAGAAAGATGAAAGACTTTCAGTATTGATCGCAACTTGCGAGGCTCAGAAGGAAGGCGTATGGGAGGATTACGCATACACAGGCGGACTGCTGTATTTCAAAGGCCTAGTAGAAATTCCTAACGACCACGAGTTGAAGAGAAGGATCGTAGAATCGAGGCACGACAGCCAATTGGCGGGACATCCAGGCCGAATGAAGACATTATTATTAGTCAAGAGATGTTATCATTGGCCTTCAATGAAAGCCTTTGTGAATGCTTACGTAGATGGATGTCACTCATGTCAACGAGTGAAGACCCGATCAACTCGTCCGTTTGGAGCCTTGCAACCACTGCCAATCCCAGCAGGGCCATGGACAGATGTATGTTACGATTTAATCACAGACTTACCGGAATCAAGTGGTAGGAACTGCATCTTAACAGTCATCGATCGATTGACAAAGATGTGTCATTTCGTGCCGTGCAACACTACGATGTCGTCCGAAGAGCTGGCAAAGTTAATGGTTAAACACGTATGGAAGTATCATGGAACACCTAAATCAATTACGTCAGATAGGGGAAATATCTTCATATCGAAGCTGACAAAAGAACTGAATCAACAACTAGGTATCCGAACCCAGTCATCAACCGCGTACCATCCACAAACCGATGGCCAGTCCGAGATTGCCAACAAAGCTGTCGAACAATATTTACGGCACTTTGTTGGATACAAGCAAGACAACTGGTACGAGCTCCTGGACATGGCTGAATTCGCCTATAACAACAGCCCGCATACATCGACAGGCATCTCTCCATTCAAAGCAAATTATGGATATGATTTAAGTTACTCAAGAATTCCATCAAAGGAGCAGTGTATCCCGGCAGTGGAGGAGATGTTAAGCCAACTCAAAGAAGTCCAAGACGAACTCAGAGAATCCCTGCATTTGGCGCAAAAGACGATGAAGGACCAATACGACAAACGTCACGGCAAATCACCGGAGTGGGCAGTGGGATCTAAAGTCTGGCTGGACTCAAGGCATATCTCCACAACAAGACCAAGCGCTAAGTTTTTGCATAAGTGGTTGGGACCCTTTGTTATCGCTGAAAAGGTGTCGACTAATGCGTATAAGCTAACACTGCCTGAGTCTATGAGCCGGGTTCATCCTGTGTTCTCTGTAGGATTATTACGACCGTATGTACCAAGCACAGTAAGCGGGCAGCTACAACCTCCGCCTTCCACTATCATAATCGACGAAGAGGAGGAATTCGAAGTCATTGCAATCCTTGACAAAAGGAAGAGGGGGATGAAAACGGAATATCTTGTGAGTTGGAAGGGATACGGGCCCGAAGACGACACATGGGAACCAGCGAGTGGATTGAAGAACGCAAGAGAATTAGTTGATGAGTTTGATAGAAAATATCCTGAAGCGGACAAGAATTATAGAAGGACACGGCGGTTAAAGTGAGGGCAATGCTTTTTCCCCACAGGGGTTTTTTAATGCTAGCCTGGGGAAAGACGTCAGCTCAGCAAGAGGGAGTGGGACGTAGAGGGGAGGTAGTGTTATAACCTTATACTGGGTTATGCTTGTATTGAGTACAGTGTGACCACGCCATCTCAGCGCACACCCAAACCTGTGTTGTACTTCATGCTACAATCTAAGTTATAATATCAGAACTCATCTGGCCTCTGATACCCATCCAAGCTCATAACAGAGATCAAGAAGATGATGTAGAAGGTGGAAGAGTAGAACTAGGATCACCTCCAACTTGGAGGGTAGCTTGAGTGTATTATTGAGTATTGGCAGATGGACACATTACGTTATTGAGATCTAGAAAGAAATTATTGATGAGATAGACTATTATTATTGGTATTTGTAATAGCAAGAGCAACAGAATCAGAAATCAAAATCAAAAAATAAAGATATTTGGACTGAAGGTGAAGAAGCCACTCACCATGAAGTCCTTTTATAATTGCAATCAAGGGAACCATTGTTGTTTGATATTGAAGGTGTGGAGGTGATGGTAGAGATCTGATGAACAGAAATGAGTGGTCCAGGTGGCGTTCCAACTGTAATCACTGCACTCATTACTTCAAGTCCTGAAGATGGTCATGGCTGATGAATTGGGATTGGTGGTTTGTGTGTTGTTCCAAATTGGATTGTACTACCCAAATTGTTGTATAAAGTGCAATATGGGCGCCTGGAGGGCTATGGCGCTTGAGGGCGCTATGGTGTCCCATAGCTTAGTAAAATACCGCTTAAACATGCACATAGGTAAACCACTATATTTATGACAACTTGAGAATAGTTATAGCTAAGCGCAAGCCACACTATGAGCATAACTCAATAGTGAGGGTGGTGCACGTGCTATTCCAGGCGCAGCACGGTGGTGTTGTGAGAACTGCAAGTCAGTTGCTCCTATTTCTAATGATTGTAAAAGACAATAATTCACTTGAAATCCCTAGGCAATATACTTTGTTCAAAGATAATCTAACTGAGGTCTTTACTTGTTTATATCAAGTAAAGCTCCTATGCCCACGTCTCTACTTGTTCAAACTCATAGATAGTGATCTACATGAGATCAGTAGAAGTCTTTAGCGGTTGTTTTATTTATTGTACTAGCATAACAGAAACTAGTTGGATCACACTAGAAGTCTTGGTCAGAGATTTCCCCACCATTGGGCTGATATTTTAATTGTGCTAATTCATAGCAACCAATCAAGCTGTCAGGATGCACATATTAAAGCATGTCATGTAGGGCTCTTGGAATCATATAGCACCCATCTCCTATGCATCATCACAGAATGATCTCATATTAAGAATCTTTTGCAGAGTTTGGTCAAAAGACATCATTTCTCATGTGCTTATTGTTTATAATTTCAAGTTTGATTGAGTTTGATGGGCTTCAATAGTGAGTGTATGATATGTGGCTATGTGGGGTAGATGAGAGCTGTCTGTTGTTTGTGGCTTTTGGCTCTCTGGAAGATTGAAATTCAGAGTTTCTGAGAGGCTGGGGAAAGTTTGGGGCTTGAAAATCCCTGATCACCATTGTCCACCCTCCTCTACCCACTGTGCAGAAAGACTCAAACCTAACCCTGGCAGGTCAAAAAATCACCTTTCACAATATGTACATCAAAATTTTACAGCTCAAAACTCCACTTTTACATCACACATATTTGGGCAGAAATTGGGAACAAAACACTTTTTGGTCACACACATAGTCTATTTTTGCCCCCAAAAAAGCACCTTTTTTGTCAAACACCTCTGTAGGGGAATTGCAGGGTCCTCTCCACTCCCACTATTGGAAGCAGAGCGGTTCCAGTGTTGGTACTATACTAATTACCTGCCAGTTTGATTCCTATATGTTTCTGCAAGAAATGGAAGCTCCAAAAACCTTGTAACACTTTAGCATATAGTTCCCAAGAAGATTAAATCTATGAGAAGCCAACCAAACTTTTACTTTGGGGGCTCTTTCATGTTTTCCCTAATTTTTTTCATTGATCCAAGAGATGCAATGTTAGTTTCCTTCTGATCCATATAAATTTCTCATCACAACTTTGATTGATCAATCATCCATAAGTGCTGCAATCCTGAACTCATAGCTGATCCGTGTGGGAGTGTCATTTTCTTGGCCATCTAATATTATTGAAGTATGTGGAACATTTATTCCATGTTTTCCTTCTCCATGGCTGTCATGCTGCATGAAAACATATACCTCATGTGGTTCCTGATTAGGCAAGTAAAACCATCTTTGATGAGGTCCATAACTCCATGCCTGGACTGAATTCCCAATGTGTGTAGGCCTGACTCGGAATTCTAATGCATCTTCTTTCTTGAGGGATCTCCAATCACATATAGCAAGAGGATTGTCTTTTACAGTTTCAAGAGTTCTCCAAACATTGAGAATCAGAACCCGTTTTCTTTTCTTCATGGATTTCCCAAAAGCGACTATACTTGGATCCTTTGAATCAAGAAAAGCAGCCTGGAATTGTCTTTTCTTGAATTTTGCACCTTTGGGAGATAGATCAGAGTGGATTGTTGGAAAAGGCCTCATGCTGCTTTGATTGGGAACACCTCTGTGACCATATGAAATGCAGACTGCCTTTTTTGCATTTGTCCTGAGTACACAAACAGATTGGGTAAGCCTTTGTTTCAACCATCTATTCAAGCAGAATTCTGTCTTGAGATTCTCTTACAGCTTCTTTACAAGTTGTACAGAATCTTCTTCCATAGCTTTTGTGAACTCAGAAGAAAATTTGTCTAATTTGTCAATATCTGATATTTCCCGTCTATGGGCATAGGTGAATCCGCTTGTTGCTAGTTCAGGAATGGGTTGCTCATTACGCAGGTTGTGAAGCTTGACCCTATTTATTAAATACTTGTCCTTTACAAATTCATTCTTTTTGACACCATTATAGGACCAAGCAAATCCATAATCTGAATCAGGACCTAATCAGAAAAAATCAGCCTCATTTAGAACCACTATGACAAGAATAATAATCAGGTTGGGTAAATGATTGAAAGCATACCTGGAATATGCCTTTTAGATATAGACCTACATCTTGTAAAAGGACAACAGAACAAAGCAAGTAAGATGAGAATATTAAAAAATGATGGATGCATGAATAATGTCAAGTTAGATGGCAATGAATAATTATTCTATTGGAGGACAAATTATGGAGAGGTAACAAGACTTGAAATTTATTGTAGAGATGAGCTAGATTCAACAGATCAATTGGGGGGTGAATTGGTTCACAAATGGTGTTGGTGTTGATTATAGTCACACAGTACACACAAAAACATGTCACATTCACTGTAGAAGCATACTCACTCTGTGACTATGATTAAAACACCCCTGATATATTGATATATAATAATATCATCACCCCAGTATGACCTGTTTCAAAAGTATAGCAAGAGGATCAACAAGGTAATTACTGTCAAACCCCTGAAGTTTCACCCACCTGATCTAATCTAGTAACCTTGCAAATTGCAGTCCAGTATGCAAGTATGAACCTAATGCCTTTGTGTCATATCTCACCAGCTGAAAAATGTTTCATTGACATCTTTTAGAAGTGGGACAGCTAACCTAACTTCAGCAAAATGATAAAAAAGCAGAATGACATTTTTCCCACAAGATCATAGCTTTGTACTCTACCAATGTTTTACTACATATCTTCTGGTGAGATGAAAATGCCATCAATCAAAATTCCAGAACCATATTGCTTGCTATTTTTCACTTGCTTTCTCAGTATGATACATGTGAGCTGATCTCTTTGACAAATGGCAAGTTCAGTTTTCAATGATGTTTGTCAAGAATGTTTATTATGATTGTTTATGGCTGCTATCTCCAAGCCAGAGAGGCTGGACATTCACATTTTTGGATTTGAAGGTTTGGGCTTAAATTTAGTGTGTTGCTCTGGCGCTGTGATTTGAACACTTGGAATATGAAGATCAACCACTTGACTATACATTAGTGGCTCTCAAACCTGCCCTGGTTTTCAAAAAACCCAGTTGTTTTTTGGCAGTAACTTTGTGTATCAAGTTGACATTTGTTGACAGCTCCCAGCCAAAAATTCCACTGTGGCAACCGGGTTTTTTTAGGGGATACAAAGTAGAAAGCCGGGCACGTGCCCGGGCATGTGCCCACAAGTCCAGATCCCAATTTTACAGCCAAAATTCGGCCAAGGAAGATTCCAAGCACAATCTCCGGGCACGTGCCCCGCTTTCTACTTTGTATCCCCTATTTGAAACTGGGTCAGGTTTGAGAGCCACTATTGATAATGTATAACTTTAAAACCTGACTGCCATCTGTCTGAAAACAAACATACTGACATACCTTTAAATTTTAATGATCAATATGAAAAATCCCCTTTCAAGGATGTCTCTGTCAGGAGTATGATTCTCACAAAATATAAAGTGGGCAAGCCCAAGGAAGTCTAATAGTCCATCCCAAGATGACCTTGGGGTTCAAATTTACAGCCGTTGAAAGATCTATCAGCAGAGTATTAGATCATTGTGTTGTTGCCAGATTTAATGTAGAGGTCAAAAACTCCAAAAAACTCTTTTGAGACTGATAACTCTACTGCTCATTGGTCAGATCTAGCACAAGAACAATTGAGTTACTCTCAAAGTGACATAACTTTTGAGTTTTTGACTTCAAAAGTTAAATCTGGCCACAACACAACTTTTCAAAAATCTGCCAGTAGATCTTACAGTGGCTATATTGGGCCTTCTTCAAATATCTTTTCAGTACCATATTTTTGGTGGCTTTGGCCTATCTAGGTCACCTGAAGATGGTGGTATTTGGTAAGATGTAGAGGGTTACATAGTAGTAGCATATTCTCAAGTGTAGTGCCTCTAGTAGCACAATTTTAGACCCCAAACATGTCATCCAAGATATGTGCCTGTAGGGGTAACTTGTGTTAATAAGCTGATTCTTACAGTGAATAAGTGCAAAGAACTGTTCATGACACTGTAGTATGATAAGAACATGCACAAATGAAGACTAGACATTGACTTCTTTACAAGTATGATACACATGGTGTTTAGATTTGATGTTTTATTGAAAAATTGTACACAATCAAAGGATCAAGAAAATGTAAAACAAACTATATGGCTGGTAGCAGTAAGAGTTGGATCTAATGTTGAAAGTGTTTTAGTCATGATCTAAAAATATAATAATCATCCAAAACCTTAATAAGAGTTAATTGTTCATGACTCAATTCTGCTAATCATCTTATGAAGTTCATACAAGGGGCTCATCATCAACCCTTTCAAAAAGTTTCCTCCGATCAATTTCTGACCTTGACATAGGTGCTTTCACAATCTACAATTCCAAAAATCTCATTCTCATCTCTCTACTATTCCAAATCATTGGTCAACAACCCTCACCTCGACCCCAAATGATCAGGTTAATCCTCACCGTGACAAAATGATTCCAATGCATTTTCATGAAAAAAACACATGTATTATCTTTTCTATCCTTTTCAACATGCATCTTAATACTAAAAACTACCAAAAAACCAATCACCCAATTCTAAACCTCTAAAGAGTAACAAAAAGCAGATCATCTCAAAACACCAATCTTAGCGTTTCCATCCATCCCCGTCTTCATCCCCATCCCCATCTCCATCTCCATTCTCATCATCACCTCCTACAAAAGGATCATGATGTCCATTCCCATTTCCATTTCCATTCTTACTCCAATGAGTAGTAAGACCAGGAATGAATCCATTCTCTTGATTACTTTGATTCATAGGTTGATTAATCCAATTCATCTTAATCTTGCCTACTTCTGGTACATCTTTTCCATGTGCCAATGCCTATTATAGAGACAAAAAGATTTCATTAATCTTCAAGAAGAGAGAAAGGTTTCTTTGGGGTAGTTTTGACGTACCTTTTCAGCTGATGCTCTAGTTGAAAACTTGATGGTAAAGTCATCTTTCCCTTCTTCTTCATTCTCTTCCATCTTCGCAACTGCTACAATCGTTCCAAATTGCTGTGTTATGTTCAAAGAAAAGTGATGATTAAATCAGTTTTATGACTCTGATGACTAATAATGAATGATACTACTTAGAAACGGGCACCCACCTCAAGATGTTTACGAATCTTTTCCTGAGCTTCAAAATTAGGTACATCACGTACAGACAAAGTACAAGTCCGATTATCAAGTCTGAAAGCCTTATTTAAATTAGACCATGCTCCTCTTCCAGAAAATCCACCACGTGTTGAGGATAATCCTCCTCTTCCTCGGACTATCCCCCCTCGATTAGGAGCGCTAGTCCCACTTAGATCATTTAAAGGAGGCACAGACTAGAAAACACAATCGTTTCAGTGAAGTCGTGACTTTGGACTGTTTCACACGGTTCAATTGAATGAGGGCACCTACACCTCTTTCTGGATTCTCTGACGATCCACGTCCATTCACCCGATCTTCCAGATCAGTATCCAGACCAGCAGAAGACTTGGTTCTATTTGTCTGACTACCAGCTTCCGATACAGGATTAGTACCCCCATTCGGTTCTGAGTATTGAGGAGTGGTTTCTTTGGTTTCTGGTTGTGATTGTGTTCCAGAGGTAGTAGCAGGTACAGCACTCGTCACCCGCTTTAACGCTTGTTTTAAACTCAATTGCTCCATTAACTTTTTTTGCTCTTCTATCTTCTCTCTGAGTTCTTGTTCTTTCTGATATAAACTAGGTTCAGTAGAATGATTTTGACGATATGATGAAGTCTGATGGTATTTATTAGGATTAGGATTCAATAAGGAAGTCGGTCGAGAATAATTTCCAGGTGTGATAGTTTGTGGTAAAGGAATCATATTGACATTTTGACGAGGTGATTGATCTGAGTTGCTACCTTGATCTCTTCTAAAGTGATCGCTAGAATTAAACCTTCTAAAATGAATCTTCACGAACCGATTGTTGAAAACCGGCTCAGGCGACGCATATGCCTTTGCAGCATCTTCGGCAGATTGAAATGTGACTAGAGCCTGAGCATTGTAGACATCAACGCTCACACTGACAAGCGATCCAAACGTAGAAAAGTAATCTCGAACATATCGATCTGAAAGAGAACTTTGTGGGATATTTTCGACGACTAGAGTTGTTTTAGATTTGTTGGGTCTTAGAGGATTTTGGTTGAAATTATCAGACCGATAGGGTTGTGCTGAGTACTGATTTGGAGCGTTATTAGTTGTGAGGGAGTTTACAGGGAAGAGCGTAGTGACCACATCACTAGTGAATGGAAGAGAGGTTGGTAAGCCTGGGATGAACGGTTGAGTTGTCAGAGGAGGTATGATGTTCGAGCGTGAAGAGCCTTGTGAGGAAGCAGAGGCTTCAGTTTCGCCTCGAGTTTGATTAGGGAATACAGGTGCAGGTAGCTGAGACACGGGAGAAGGATTGGCCTCTCTTTCGTCATGTGAGAATTGACAACCTTCTCCTCTGGCGCAAAAACCTCGGTCTAGATAGATTGAAAGATGAAATCAGTTAAATTTTGCTAGACCTTTGAGATTCAGATCAATGTGGAAGTATGAAAGAGATACCAAATAACAGTAGCGCGCACAATGGTAATCACGACAAATCTCAGTTTTTCGAGCTCGTTTTACACTTCTTATATTTTTGGGTGGACTTGATCCAAAGCGAGTTTGAGTACTATGATTAGAGGCGTTAAAGGGTGGTAGCGATGGTGGTGATGGTTGAGAATTGTCATTAGGGTAGAGTAAAAAACTAGGATGACTCTGGGTAGGTGTGTATTGAGGAATTGGAAGTGATGTATTAGCTTGGTCTTGATTATTATCGTCAGAGTGATTTTCGACAGGTGATAGGTTTTCCATTGAGTATGATCTTTTTCCGAGTAATCCAGAAGAAAGCTTGGTCAGATCTGGTGGTGTGTATTTTCCATTGACATCGAAAGCCTGAAGATGTTCAAAAAGGTCAACTATAAAAGAAGAGGTGTCTATGAAGCTCAAGGTGATTAGTGATTTGAGATGCCCTTTTGATGAATTGGATAGGATATTCTAACCTTGATGCAAGAAATCTTCAAGCTGTTTCAAGCAAGATGATTTAAGTTGACTGATAGGTTGATCGTGCCTCAAGAGTGCAGTAACGTAATCTGATAGGACCGATGGATCTGCATCACATCTACAGGATGGTAAATGGTAGGTAAGATCGAATTAGTTGATTATGAATCAAGTGATGAGGATGATTTGGCATAACTTTCATTGGTTTTAATTTTGAAATCATCCAAATCTTGAGATAACTAGCTGAGATGTGATCGAGATGCATTGGTTGATTATTGAATGAGGATTGGTTTGATGATGATAATGAAGATGATGGTTTTGGTAATAGTTTTCGCAATCGATGGTCATCAGAAATGGTAAACAGAGCTTCAATATTTCTTAAGCTTTAATCTCTAAATTCTAGGTTAAATACAGCAGCTTTAATATCTAATAACTCGGCTTAAACTCACACCGTCACCGGCATGATCGCATAACCTTCATAAACCCATGGAGTCTGACATTCGCCCTCAGATTTGATTCTTGAAGCTGCTGCTCAGGGCCAATCTACACAATCTCTGATAGCCAAGTCTGAAGTTTTGTTTTTGATGAGCGTTTGATAATTTCCGATACGACACCACCGATCTATGATACAATTCATCCCAACCTAATCAAGTCCCTCTAGTCAGACAATTTTTCCTCACAAGCTCGGGTGTCTGAAGCACTGAGTTTACGAGATCGAAAGTACCCTGCGAGGATTTGGGACTTGTGATAAGTCGGCAATTCAACCAGATCAATAAAGTGGAGAGATCATCCTCCCTTGGTTTTGCACTACTCCTCAAGCTTCAGCATGGACAGATAAAGCTTAAGCCGAAGGCTTCTTGCATCAGAACAGATTACCCTGCATATATACAGGCTATGAAATCGTTGTGAAACCAAATCTGACTTTTCAAGAATTAAATCATGCCGACAGTCTTTACCATGGTCTTTGCTCTCGTCTTAAACATGTCGCAGAAGCTCTGACAAAGCCAAGCCTGATATTGAAGTCAACCTTTCTTAGGATCACAAGATCCCATTCACTTTTCAGGCTCAGCCTCAGTGTTGATTGGGAAATTAGGAAAAACTTACCTCATCAGATGACACTTGATGCGGGTTCAGTGTTTTGGTTTCACCCTTCAAACAAACATGTAACTTTTTCATGGATTCAAGATGATGAACAATTTCTCCGGTGCCGTACTAAACCGCTTGGAGCAATCTAGTTATAATCATTGACCCGGGGAGCATAAAGTGCATAGATTTCCTTACACCTTTTCCCTCTCCCCCGGTCATATCATTGTTTGCCGTTCTAAGACATCATGAAGCAGCCTACTGGTACTTTAATTTACATTTTAATTCTTTCACTCCTTCAGTTCACTCTTTTAAAAGCAAAATTTTCTGCTTCCTCACGTCTTAGAATCAAAAGAGATTTAATCGAAAGTTTCCATAAAGCTTCAAAACTCTCGAAATCTGATTTACTCGATAAATCAGTAATAGCAGACCAACTAAAACAAGAACCTTTTGATATTCCAAGTACATCTAATCGAATTTATAATCCATCTGAAGGCTCTACAGTAAAGGCGAATAAGAATGAAATCACTGAAGAAGGATTTGGGAATAAAGGTTTAGAAAAAAATGAAATTGAAGAACTTGAAATCAATCGAATAAAGGAGGAAAAAGTTACAGAACCTCAATTGAAGGCGACTGATATAGTCTTTGAATATGGACGTATAGTGTCTCTATTCCGTACATCAGCAAATTCAGAAATGAAGGCAATGTATTGTTTATTAAACGGTGCACAACTTGATCAGTCTGAAGCCAATAAACTTGGAAGCCTTTTAGGTATTGCATTTGCAGATTTCACACAAAAATTTAAAGAGAGATCTGTGGAATCGAAACAAATAGTGGAATCCGCTTATCCCGCTTATATGGATTTCTTTCAAAATTTTTATAAAGCTCAATTATCCACTCTTCCAAAGAATTGGGATTCGATGATTGCAGGTCTCATAGACGCCCTGCAACGCAGTCGTCGATTTAGATACAGGGAGATTTTTGAATACTTTCCTAATCTTGATATAGATATCCGAAGAGCTGGTTAATTGATTTCTTCATTGTTTCTCTTATCTTCTTAACTTAACAAACGCTGATGGTGATTTCTTAATTCGATATCTCTCTTTAACCCTTCAGCTTCCGATATGTCAGCTAGAGCTATAGAAGACCTCATCAAGGCAGCAGAGGGTGGACATAAAGAAGAGCTCGAATTGGGATTATCTGATCCTATGAGAAGTATCAGACTTGCCTCTGCTAAATCTTTAGGTTTGTCTAATGCTGCCGATTTGGACATCACATTGCATGAATTCTGGAAAGGATTACAAAAAGTTTCACAGGAATTTACTGGACGTGGAGTGAATCGAAAGTTAATTGAGACTTACGAAAAGGAGATGATCTTAGCAGGAGATTTCAAAAAGATCAAGGATCGATTTCCAGAACTTCTCGAACCAACTGATTTGCCTTCTTCCTCAAGTCAACAAATCGATGAAATTGAAGAAAAAGTAACCGATGGATCGATGATGGCAACCAATCAAGAATATGAAGATGCAACAGCTTACTTATTTGGGTCTAAAGCGGAGGAGATCAAAGAGTTCAAAATGAACGATCCCAAAATTGTTCATCAAGAGTTTTGGAGATTTTCTGATGCCGTACTTGTTTCTCCAAAATGCATCAAGCAACCCGAAATTTGTTTCGATTATTATTTAAATCTAGCAAAGACGATGAGAACCCAAAAAGGGCTTGATAACTGTGGTCCTCCTTTAGCTAGAGCGTTCTTGAATAAACTTAATCTAATTCCCCCAGAGAAAGACGAGCTTCAAGGTTTAATCAACAATTGGCCGGAACCCGCTTCTCATCTGTTAAGAACAACCTTTGGTGACTTCTTTGATAAACATTCGATTCTTGAAGAAAAGCGAATTAGTTTACTTGAAGCCATGTATAAGCATGTGGAAACCTTCTCAAAACCCGAGGAGTTTAATCCATTCTGGAAACCCCGTGTAGACCCCTTTAGTCGCTTTCCATACATTGTAGATGCAAATTTCTTTACGGAAGGTCGTAAGTTTGTTTTCTCTTCCTTTTTTTTCTCTATACATACATACTAAGACGTTTTTCTTTCAATCATAAAGGTTCTCGCTTAATCTCAGGTGATTCAGCTACGATTCGATTCTTTAAATATTTTTCCCTTCACAAGTAAGATGCAAGATTGAATTTATTGAGATTTCAAATCATCAGAAGCTGATATATCATGACCTTTGCAGCTATAGGAGCAGCCCAGAGGGGGAAAATCGCCTGATAAGTGACTTGAGACGGTTTGATGAAGCAGCAAATCTAGAGATTTCCCGCTCCGAAAACTTCTGGACTCAAATGATCGATCTTTTTGAATCGACGCGAGATCAACCTGGCACGCCGAGTAGGCTGATGAAGAAGTTTCCTAATCTACTTGATCGATTGAAGGACCTCTCACCTGAGATTCAGACTGCGAGAGAAAATCAATGGAAGGAATTTGACGCGGCGGCCAAGGAGAAAACTCGCCTAGAGAAATTAGCACGCCTGGAGGAACTGAAAGACATGTCCAAGGAGAAAGATAATCTTTTTGGTTGTATTGAGTTGATCAGAACTGCTACGTCTTGGTTTTGCAAAAGGTACAAAAATCAACCTAGCCTACCCGAATTGCCGACCGAGAGAAGTATAGGGATCACATCATAGACAAGCCAATCCCGGGACAAGAATAGATTAGGAAATATCGAGCACCTTTTGATGCTTTTAATTAGTGGACTAGATTATCAACCTCAGCCGTTGATACATGTCCCAATCTCAATAAGATTTCTTTCAACTTCTTGGATTCAAAAGCGCACCTGCCTAAAAATGGGGCTCCTTGTAGCACCCCTTCTAAGCACTGCATAACTACATCACAATCTAGAATACAATTTGTCTACATGTTTATGTATCTATTTGTTGCTTCAATTACCGTCTGTGATTTACTAGCTGTTTCTACTTAAAGCTCTAAGATACAATCTAGATAATAAACGTTCTACAGACCGTTCTGATGGAAAAACCCAAGCGAAGCTTTCGTGGGCTTAACGAGTTATGGTGTAGAGCATATGATGTCCATAAGGGAATCCAAGCAGTAAGAATTCAATTCACAGACCACCCTACCCGGGGCTGCACTGATGTTTACACTGAGTCAACAGTGAGCAGGTGCAAAAGGGTTAGTGCATTGGCTCAAGAGTACTAGTTGATCAAACTTTAGTATATTGGTTCTTGCATGTAAATCAACAACACTTTGGGACTTTGTATACCAGTTTGAAACTAAGACAGAAGATAAGAAGAAATCAAGATATGCATCATTGACAAGTGAGTTATTGCACTCGAGCTGTCCTTTTGATGCAAGAGTCAGCAGACTGTAGTTGAGTAGGTCAGGGGGATACAAGCTTCACAGGAAAGATGGAACCTGAACATAAGGTATGGCTATCAGGTATACAGGCTTTAGAACTCTTCTTTCAGACCACCTTATTGGTGGGTGCAGACGACATCCTTCATTTTCATCGCACAGAATGTGAACCTGTCATTGCGGTATATGTCAGTGTAAATATTACGTGTAAAGAGATACGTTTTTAGGTGAATCGAGCTCAACATTGCGACATTGCAAGCTCTAGTCGATTGGGAGGTAGCAGCAGTGCAATTGGGAAGTGCACGTGGTCCAGTCCCAGTACAGCCGCACGTGGCGACGATCGAGTAGTAAGCAGTCCAAACTCCTGTTTTTTTTTACAAAAAAATCTTTTCAGCCCAGATTTAATCAAACTGAGCCAGAGAATTTTTGTAATTACCATTGCGATATTGATATCGGTCGCCAGCTTTAGTATTTTTACACTCGGGCGTGACTGAAGAGGGCCAGGAGCTACTGTTTACCATCGAGACTCCTTGCCCCAACATCATGTAAGGATAGGCAGAAGCAAAAGAGGTCGAGGAAACAGTTTTCTAAATGTTGAGAAAATGTTAACTAGATGTGTCACTGATAGATATAAACGTTGACTAACATTTCCACAAGTGAATTTCTTTTTGGTCGGCCAGTTGGGATTTATGAGTGAACAAGCGATAGAGCCATTACAAACGTGAGAAATCCCATAGGGGCGAGAGTGTACAAAGTGAGTAGCAATGGAAGAATTGACTAGCAGGAGTGCAATGGCGCACACAAAGGTGAAGGTAGGTAAATGATTGATTGTGAGCATAGCTTTGTAAGTTCGAATTTCGAGTTGAGGGAAACACTTTCGCGTCAAATCTGGGCTCCTTTTTGTCTTCAGGGTGAGGGAATTTATGAGCCATTTTAGCGTCTCTGCGATCAGATATCGGCTTGAAAGAAAACGACATGACGGTTAGGATTACACGAGGAGAGATGAGGATCCCCAATCTAGGTCAACATAGTTTTAGAAGTTCACATCATCCTCCAATCCGCTGATTATTCTAGCCGCATGCTTTGAAACATCCCACGCAAATCTCGGTGTGGATGTGCCAGAGATAACAACCCAAAACAGCGTTCCTCGCAGAACTGACTGTGTAATTGTTGTTCGCACCGGAGCGCCGTGTGGGGGGGCGAACGTCGTGCGGGACTTTTAGAATTCGGCAATCGCTGCTGGAGCAGGCCGTGCCGTCTCTACATCGTTGTCCATGTAAATTCCTATGTATAGCTGACACCGTTGGATCTGACCAACTCTCATTTTCCGAAATGTTTTTGGCAATTTACAACACGATGACACGCAAATTGCAGGCTGACTCGCACTTGAGACTTGTTTATTGAGACTCAGATAAGCTGATAGGCCTTCCAGTGGCAGAATAGACCATCTCGTAAGCCGTTCCAACGTTGCGGCAAGCAGACTGATTGATGGATACCCCAATTCCTGAATGTAAATCGATCTCTCCATCGCTCCATGTATGAAACATGCGGCTAGATGTCGGCGTGCGCGTGCTCTTGTTTTTCACTCTTCATTCAGATGCGAATCAAAACTGTCTCTAGCGTTAATTTCAGACGAGCTAAACCATGTGCCATCCTTAATCCGCGAATGTCAGCAAAGTCTGCTTCTCGGCGAATATCGTTGGCGTGCAGCGACGCGTGTTTTCACTGAGGGTTTTTTGCCAACAAAGTTGTCTTCAAGCTGTTCAGTGAGTTACCGGCCTGAGCTGTTCAAACCGCCATATATGGCACCATTCCCTTGAACTAGCCTTCTTCCAAAACACCATCCATCCTAGCTTTACTGTGTGATAAGTGGTAGAAGGCGATATAAAGCCTTTGATAGTTTGTATTTGTGATACCTTAAAAATGACGATGTCAGGCAATAGTTTAGCATACCAAAGAATTATTTTAGTTTCTTCATTACTCTTCAGTCTCTTCTCATCTTGCTATGCTGCTGTTAAGGTCAACTCTTCAGAGCTTTATCTCTCCTCAGACTTCAAGATTACCTCGACTGCTCAAACCAGGAACTACAGGTGGACTCTGACGTAAGTCCAATGCAAAGCCATATAATTCGTTGATTTCATATTGTAGTGAATGTCTTACTAAGACTGGGTTTTGAAGTAATGAAACGGCGGCTCCAGATGGATATACCAGGTGAGATTCATTTGAAGAGTGTAGTTACGCGTGCAAAGGAGTGGAAGATAATGATATCATTCAGAAATATGCTTGTAATAAATTCTCAGTTTCCCGGGCCTTTAATAGAAGCCAATGTGGGTGTTTCAACTTACGCTGTATTACTCATCAAGTCGCGATGATTTTGAGCTGAGAGCTGACAGAACATCTAAAAATGCATCCGTCTTGGCTTTGCAGGAAGGGTGAGTAGCTATCTGTATTTTGTTCGTTCGGATTTTCTGGCAGCTCTTAACGTTCTGTTTTCTCTTCCATCAAAGGGATACAATTAATATTGTAGTTACCAATACCTTGAATGGCTCTGTTTCTATTCATTGGCACGGCGTAAGCGAATTCCCTTGTTGGATATGACTGTGAAGTTTTTCTGACCACGCGGTTCGACATAGCTTCACCAAAACGGCACGGGATGGATGGATGGTGTTACTGGTGTGACCCAGTGCCCAATTCCAGCTGGTAGCACTTTCACGTATACATTTACCGTCAGCGGACAATATGGCACATTCTGTGAGTGGAAGCTCATTGATTCATTTGCAGCATGTATTAACATTGACTTTCCGGCATCTTTGAAAGGGTATCATGCTCACTCTCAGGTATGCGAACAATCCTTTCATCTTATATGACATTGTGTCCTAATCTGGTGTTTTTCCTTTTAGAACTACGCCGCGGACGGTGTGGTAAGTAGATTGTTCTTAAAACCGAATATGTGTAGCCTAGCTCATCATTCTTGAACTCCGTAGGCCGGGCCGCTCATTATCCATAGCGTGGATGATCCGTTAGTAAGGGGAGTTGACTATGATCAAGATGTGATACTGTTCATGAAGTGAGCCCTTACAATTCTACAAAACCTGACGATCTACTTGATAACTGATAATACTCACATTCCTCCTTTCCGCAGCGATTGGTATCATAAGTAAGATCTTGAAATCTCATCTTCACGCTAAGTATCTTGATCAATAGTAATTTTCCTCCGGGATTTTGTTCCAAATAGCTTGAGTGCCCTAATTTTGTCAGAGCAACTTTCACCCGAAGGTTACCTGGGTTCAGTTGCAGCACCGTAAGCATTAGAATTCCGTCTGATGTTTACGAAAATGAAGCTTACGATCTTTCTTCCTTGATCTTAACCACTTCAAGATCTCCTGTAAGCCATATGCCTATTTCTTTTTTCCAAACACGGAGACCTGATTCTGATTGACTTGAGCGAATAGAATTCAGCCTTAATCAACGGTATCGGATATTTTGATTGCACGAATGCCGATCCTGGTTCAACTTGTACAACCCCAACGAAGTATTTGACATTCGATCTTCATGCTGGTCGGAAAACTAGACTTCGCCTCATAGAAGGTGGAAGTCATGCTCTTTTTCGAGTATCAGTTGATCAGCATACACTCAATGTGACAGAGGCAGATGCAACTGGAGTGGCCGGACCAACAGCGGTTCACCGGGTTCCTTTTCGTAATTCACATGATTTGATTGTCAGCATTACTTTCGAAGTTTGACCTTTGACGTTTCTATGATATGTTTAGATAATGGCGAGAGGTATAGTGTAATTCTTGATTTAAGCAAGGATACCATTGGAAGTACTTTCTATCTTAGAGCAGCCATGGACACAGATTGCTGTAAGATTTCATTATCTTGATAAAGTCTTCATGGCAACCTTCTGAAGATTGTGTTTTGAATTTTATTTTTCTGAAATCTCAGTCGCTTGGCGTGAGTATGATTACATACTTTCTTAGAAACGAGCTTTCTTTTTCTTAACCGCTCGTGATTTAGTTTCCAAGTTGCACCTGGAATGGATGGACAGGCAGCAACCGCTCGAGCGATAATCAGAGTAGTCGATCCTGCAGCCACTACTTACAACACGACAGTTACAACTCCAAATTCCACCGATTGGTCCGATAGTGTTTCTGGAGATTGTCTTGACCTAGATCCTGACACTTTAGTACCATTAGTCCCAGAAGACGCATGTACAAATGTTTTGGGACGCGTAAGTTACATTTCTCAGTATCATCTACAAGATCAGTTCGTCCACGTAAAGTTAATCAACTGGATTGTTTTTTTTCAGCTATACTATGAGTCAAGTTTTGGATTTACGACCACGACTGAAAACTCAACGACTGTCAGTTTAGGTCGATTTTTCGTCAATGATACGACCTGGTTAAGTGAGCAATTGAAAACCCATTTTGACTTTCTTGCTTTTTTTCTTCGGGTACTGATGTGTGTTGATCGGATTCTGTCATTTTAAAGCTTATGTTTATCAACCTTTGTTAAGTGAAATGACTTCAGGAGGACGAGGATTCCTCAATACCTCAGAAGTAGCTGCATTTACGATGGAAACCAACGGATGCTATGATATTGTTATCAACAATCTCGATGCTGCAATTAACCATCCATACCATCTTCGTGAGTCGCAGTCTCAATGATCGTACAATGTGATAGATTTTTGTATATACTAACGTTTTTTGGGGGTGTAGATGGAGTTGATGTACGTGTATACTTCAACCTTTAAACTGTAGTGTCCCCTTGTTAAATCAATCCACTTCACGCAGGCCAAAACCGTAGCCACCGGAACTGGGGAACTCAATGACACGGTCGCTGCTACCTTGACCTATAATACCACCAATCCATTGAGAAGAGACGCGAGTTTTGAAGGTTCTGAGCATAGAAACCCGTTAGGTCGCTTATATATGACATCTTTCCTCATCACCTCATGATAGACTCAAGTCGTCCCAGGTGGAACGTACCGAGTTTGTGAGTGGTTGTCTACTTGATATACGTACCTGATATATCTCTGACAAAATGGATGTTTGAAATACTTTGATGCCTTATGCCTGATTGTAGTAAGGATAGTTGCCGACAATCCAGGTATGTAGTATCTCTTTGTATGCGTTGGTGTTTGTCATACTCAAAAACGATTGTCGTATCTGATAATCTGACCGAATCCTTCTACAGGTGTTTGGATCTTACATTGTCACATTGGATGGCATCTAGGTGCAGGATTCGCAGGGGTGTTCGTCATGAATCCCGCTGCCGTGAGTCAATTCACAATACCAGCTGCAAATCAAGCTCTATGTGATGGAGCAACTGCTGCAACTATCGACGAGATTGAGCCCGGAAGAAGAAAACGAAGTTTACAATCTGCCTATCAATTTTAGTCTTGATTCATAGAGTAAGTGGATGAGATCGATTGCATTGATTGTCTCCATGATTGTGGTAAACTACATAGAATATCAATATCTACCATTGAAAACCTTTGAAGCGTATGATCAAGAAAAGCACTGTGAAAAGAATTAGACATCATGTATCTTGAACATTCACTGACACAGATGTAGTTGGTTAATCAGTAGCACAAAAGGACGTTGTAGTATATACCGGTCAATACGCCGTGGTTCAAATCATTTTTGTCATTTTTTTTCATTGCTTTGTTTGGGTGTAGCCCCCTGATTTAAATAACAATCTACTTCTTGAATTTTGTCTCAATCTCCATTAATCCGTAAAACCGGACACTTCATGAACTTGTCAAACTAAGTAAGGTAGCTAAAAGTCCTTGAATGTTTGAGGAAGATGAGAAAAAAAAAGAAAGACAAGGTAATTTTCCTAAGATGTAAAGCCAGTAAGTAGTAAGGATAAAAAAAATACTTTCTTGAAACAGATGATCAGTTACAGAAACAGAAAGAATAAAAGGTGGAACTAGGTAGAAAAACTTTTGAAGCATGATCTACATATGTAAAAGTGAAAGACAAATAAAGAAGTCACATATAAGTCATGATAAGAATGTCGAAGAAGTGATAAATAAGTTACAACAGTGGACGATTTTTTGAAGAGTCTCAAACTCGAATCAAGGTTTGTGATATGAGTTCACCAATAATTACGGGCAATAAGGAGAGTAACTATGATGGAGATGATAGTGAAGACAAAGAAAACATTACCATCACCATCACCATCGGGTGAGGCCATAGCCTTACAAAGAGGCAGAAACAAGAGGCCGTAGGTATGAATCTGAATATGAATAGATACACGCTCATTAAGAAAGCGTCGAAAAAATTCAACAGATTCAAAGACAGTGACTTACAACAACAAAATTGGCTACCCAATTAACACTTGATGCAAGAAATGCAAGACCTCCAGTAGCAGAAATTGCCGCATGCACTAAAAGATCACAAAAGGAATCAGACCTAAACCTAACTTAACAAAGTCCGTCCTCCGCGCGAGACCGACGGAGGAGGGACTTACGACTTATACACACTTCTTCGCGTGATTAGATTTCAAAATCTCACTTTTTCGGCCATTTTTGACTACTTCCACTGTACATCTTCTATGATCAACCCCTCCAAAATTCTGAGTTGGCCAAAACATTTTCGTGCTTCTTGTACATAGTCGATTAAGAACCATCACATCAGTTGGTTATAAAATTTTGAGGCCAGCTGAATTGGAAACTATGTAACGTTTCGGATGCTCATTCAGACCACTGCGGCGAATGTTACATCTTGTTGTCTTGTCCAATACGTTTTGGACAAGCAAGAGAGAGAGATTGAAGAGAGAGAGAGAGCGACAACAGAGATACTGAAGAGAGAATGGGAGCAACGGAGAGACTGGGTAGATAGACACAAGGAACAACTCTCAAATAAAAAAAAACCTTCAACTCGAAAGGCCCAGCGCGGATTTCACTATTAAGAAGTTGATAGATTTTTTGATTATCTGTTGGTCATGGCGTCTACAGTCATCTCCTCGACACGAAACCTTCGAAGTTCGGATAAGGATCAAGAAACACCTAAAAAGAATCGAAGAGCGATTGAGAACCTTGCACGCGCGCCTGCGAGTTCAGTGCCGAAGCAAACAAGATTAAAAGTTGTGATTCCTGAGGAGATATTGGCTCTTACAGATGATATGTTATCTGATTTGATCAAGGAGAATCATATGAAGAAATATAAAACCGAAGCGAAACCTTTACAAGTCAAAGCCGTCATTGCATTCGTCAGAGGACGCGACACCTTCTTGTTGGCTGGAACGGGTTATGGAAAAACAAGGATTGCGGAGATGGTTCTAGCTCTATTTCCTAAACATTCGAAAGCTTTAGAAATTGTCATAAATCCGCTAGACGCCTTGGGTGATAATCAGGTATGTGGACAGAGTCTTTTAATCGGTTCAAAATTGAATGTTGCCTCTGGTTGTATTTGTAGGTTGCCGAGAAGAAGAATTGGCAAATTAACTCTGTAAACTTGACCAAGGACAAATTCACGGAAGAAGTAGTCTTGGACATTATTGCTGGGGCATACAGTGTAATCTATGTGGTGAGAATTACTCTTTAAGGGTGAAAAGTAACAAGATATTGGGTCCCTGATATACAAATCTGTCTTTTCCGCTCAAAGAGCCCGGAGATCTTTTTGAATAATAAACTGTTTGAAAAGATGTATTTTAGTGAGTGGTTTCAGGATCGCTTGGTTCTCAAAGTAATCGATGAAGCACATATGATTTACTGGTGGGGGATGGTACAAGGAGGACAAGCGAAGCATTCTAATGCCTTCATGCGCCAACAAGATGGAGGTCAATTTCGACCATCGTACGGTGATCTCTTCATTCGTCTGCTAGCTACGAACAAGATTCCACTGCTATTAATGTCAGCAACCTGTGCACCTTGACCTTTTGCCGCCATCCTGAACAACTTAAGCATCCAGGAAAGCGATCTCACGATTCTGAGAGGGGAACTCAGTCGGTCAAACATCAGAATCATTCGCATTCCAATAAAGTACGGGGTTGCACCTGCCTCAGCTCTTGCAACAATCTATGCTAAAAAGGATGTACTCCCTGATGATCAACTCCTCAAGACCCTCATTTATTCTAGTTCAAGAAATGGAACATACACCATCTTAGAAGCCGTTAACAAATTCCGAGGAACAGCCGGAGAGGAAGACAACCCCAATAGTTCTTTAATCCGAAGATATCATTCTTGCACTGGACAGAAGCAGAAGCTCCGAGATATTGAAGCATACACCCAAGACAAATTTCCAATCATGTCTTGTACTAATGCTCTTGGACTAGGTCAGGATTGGCCATCAGTGATGGAAGTGGTGGTCATAGGACATACAGAAATTGCAGAACTAGCGCAACTGTTTGGAAGATGTGGCCAAGGGAAACATCCAGGTCTTGCTCTTCATTTTGTTGAAAGTAATCGGGTGAAAGGTGCCAATAGTGTTGACGATGTGAACGATAAACATGAAATGTCAGATGATGTTTTAATGGACTCGTTTGCTTTTACACATATCTGTTTGCGATTGCTCTCTCCTTGGGAAATACGTGAGTACGTTGTTTATCATGTCATAAGAGTGACTGAAACTTACATGTGTATCATGATACGGAAACCCAGTATTGGTGTGATTCCCGGCAGCAAGGAGGATCCTCGTGTCTTAACTGAACAGATGCGAGAGTTGAAAGAAGGTTTTCCCTCGTGCAAATGTTCAAACTGCGACTCGGAAGCCGCTGATTATCTTGTCCATAATTTACCAAGATTGTGCAAAGGGAATTATAAGCAAGCGATGGAAGATTTGTTTAATGTTGAAGGTTTCACATATCCGAAAGAAAAAGAAGGCACAAAGGTTTCAGCAGACGATGGCAAAGGAAGTGGTAGTAAGAGTGTAAAAAAAAAGCGAGGAGCACTCTTGGACCCTGCTCTGGAGGAGCTTGCAGATGAGTTGGTTTACATCTTTGATCTTCATTACCAAGATATATTCGGGGAGGACGATTACTGCGAAAGTACAGACTACTTTGGTCTTGATGAAGCCAAAGGAATAGTACAGTCACTTGATAATATTACATGTGCGTCTGATGTTAAAAAATTGATGGGAGGAGATTTACTTGTTGGAGGTGTAGATACAGTGTTTAACTACATATCTGATTGGAAGACTCGAGATATTGGGATGGAATACAAACATCGGAGGAAGCAGATCACATTGGAAATGATAGCAGAAGAAGAAAAACAGTCATCAAAGGAATTAAATAAGACTTCAAACCAGCCAGACCGTGTAATTGTGCCTACACCTGGTATATCAAGACAGAAGAAAACAAGGAGAACATCAGCTCAGGTTCTAGCAGATAACAAGGCAGCAACACTCAAAAAAGAATACAACAAACGTTGCTTGAAGTGGTTGAAAGATAAAGTACCAGAAAACCGACTGGATGAAATGGAATTGGCTTACCAAAAGTGAGTTTTAACCTTCGCTTACCCATTTCACAAACTCTTCATCAAGATCTCCAAAACCATCACGGACTTCATCATCCTGATCTTCATCATTCTCCATTTCGCGACTGTAGTTCGATACAAGAGGCCAGTGGAAGCGTTCAAGGCGACCACGAGAAAAGTCTTCTCAAAGCTTCTTGATACCAAGGCGATGGATGTCTGTGATTGGGCTTCGTTTCTTTGGGCTTAATTTGGGCTTAGTGATTTGCTCGCTTTTCGCCATATTCAAAAAGCGCATCATTGATGATGCAGTTGATTTATTTTTATGTGACTGTCGTGTCAGATTGACACCAGCTCTACCTTTCATTTTATCGACCGATTCTGAAAGCTGTTTATATAGTATAAATTAGTATGATGACAATGTATTTCTCAGTTTAAAATTTACTTACCACTCCAACTGTGAGGGAATACTGTTCTTTGAGACGCT
>NW_006768768.1:1647536-1673502 GCF_000204055.1 Melampsora larici-populina 98AG31
TGACACTCCACACTTCCATACCAGAAGTAATCGTCCAATGTCACCATCTGACATAGCCCGATTGGCCTCCACAATTGTTGCGAAGTCTCAAATCCTAAGTAAAAGACGTTCTTGGTTACCATCCAGTTCTTCGCGTGCTTTGCGGAGGGCTCGGCCAGAAAAGTAGGTGACAAAGACGTTGTCGACCGCATTCTGAAATTCCTCAATGGAGAGATTGATAGGATTTTCAACGGTCTCTGTAGGAAGTCCCAGTATTTCACTAACAATTGATAGATTTGTTGGGCCAAACAAAAATGATCAGAAATCGAATACATATTTCAAAATTGTATTGACCAGACTGGTACATACAAGATACAGTAAGTGATTGTAGCCTCGTGTATTTGTTCAATCAATCGTATCATTGATGTGAAATCTTTTTTTGCTGTAGGTCTATCCTTCTTTGCACCGAGTTCAACTGCTGTCCTCCAAGCTCCCAAATCGGTCTTATCATCTGGATTCCCCCAGTGATGTAATAAAAGCGCTTGAGAAATGTTCCATAGTGTATGACCAGCACCTGGAATCATGACCAGATGCGCAAGACTCTCGTCGGAAAAAGCCAAAGGTTTCCGTTGTCTCTGCAAGCCATGGAAGTTCAGACAAGTTCCCAAATCGCCTTCAATGATCTGAGGGTGTTCTGAGAAATCCTCGGGTGAAAGGCCAGTCTGTTTAATTAGGTCATCGTATAATGAGGCTATTCCATCTGAGCCATTGTCGGAAGAGTCCATCAACTTGAGCATATCGATATCGGGCTTTTCTGGCTTGATTTGGTCAATAACAGCAAGATTCAAGATTTTCATGTCCTTGTACTTCTTGGGCTTGATCATATATCGCAGAAGCACCACAGCCACTTGGTTTTTCAAAGTGGCTACCCAACACTCTTGCTCACCTTTACTACGAAGTAATTCACCCGAATCAACTGGTCGTTCACAGTCATCCTTGAGAATTTTCTGAAGCACAGGAAGAGTACAGAGGCTTGGATCAAGCCCGGTCAGGAGCTCGGGGTTCACAAAGTGAACGTAACCCCAAGTACCATGATATGTCTTGCTAGTAGCATCAATTCTACGACTATGAACACGTTCCATCATGTCAAGATTATCAATACACAGAAAAACCCAAAAAGCCCCAGCAGCTTTAATTTTTTTCTTGATCGTGACCAATTTTGCCTTTGCTAGTGTTAAAAGTCCACGAAGCGCTGATTTTCAACATGCACTAAGGCCTATCTGATGTAGATATTGATTGACTTGCTCAGAGACCCCGCACGCTAGTAGCGCAAGTGAATTTTCAACTTGAAGTGCGTTACAACGCCGATTACAACCATAAGCAATCATTTGAATCGCTGTCAGCGCAATCTATGATCAAATGACTCGACTTGAAGCATCAGTCAAATGTTAATTACAGGGTGTGTTTTGAAATGAAGACCCTCACCGTCTTGAATCGGTTCTTGATATTTTCAACTCTGTCCTTTGATTTATGATAAACATAATCTCCTACTGTTTGCTGTCTACTCGCAATGGCATGAGATTCATGAGCACCACTATTGCAAGACGTGTCAAAATCACTATCTACATCCGATTCTGAGTCCGATTCAGGGTTTGAGCCTTCATAAATCACGGTTTGGCGTCCGGATTGGTTACGGCTTGCTCTGGAAGAGTTATATTCATGTTCCAACTTGTGCGTGATTAAGCTGTGCAGGAAGCCCATGCCTGCAACCACTGCTGTCTCTCGTTTTATATCTGAATCGTGATCAAAGAGACCAGTGTCGATCTTGTTTGTGTTGATAAACAGACTTTGTGGTGGCGTAGACTGTGATGCTACAATGACTTTGGCCTGAAATCAAGTATGTATCTGATCAGTGATTCATATAGCCGCTCATAGCAAGGTGCGCTTGATTCACACCTTTTTAAGAACCCAGTCATTCCACTTTTGTCGGCATTCTGGCTTTTGATTAACCAGCTCGTCAACTGCGTCTAGAACTTCCTCAGTAGTCTGCCACCCTCTTTTCACAGATCCCCACTGTTTTTTACGTCGGACAATGCTTTCATTGGTAGATCGCAGGTATGCAATAAGGAATTTTTTTGTGTTGGTCTGGTGCTTTGTCATAAATTGACAGATCATTTCAATTGGATCGATTGTATCTACTGACTTCGGTATTTCCGGAACATTAAGCAAAGGATCCAAGACAAAATCATCCTCTGATTCATCAGAACTGCCCATTGTGTTTGGTTCTTTATGGCGATAGATGAATCTCACAAGAGGGAATTCAATGAAGAAATAAAGCAAATACGATGAGCAGAACGATAATCGGCTGAGGAGCTCCTGCTCCAATCACCGCATGGGTTCGCACAGAGAAAGTCTTTAATAGATTTATCCTTTAAGTCATTCATATGTAAAATTTACTGTAGTCGCAGCAGATGTGAGGTTTGAAATTTCAATTTACAAAATAAGAAGTCCTTTTGAATCTCAAGTTCAGGAGCAGCTCAGAAGTATCTGAGTAGGGCAAAAGATTTGTAGGAAGCTGATCTTTCATTTCGTCTTTTTTCTTCAAAGATTTGTAATGTGTAAGGTGGTGGAAAGGGAGAACGGAGATATTCCCTGCCAACTTCAAATCTAATCACGCGGGTATTTGCGTATAAGCCGCAAGCCCCCCTGCGCAGGCTCCGGGGGACGCAGGCAGTGGGGGGCTTGTGTTAAGCTAGGACCTAAGCCCAGACTAAAGCTAGCCACAAAACAGACCTATTGGCAAATTTCCTTCCAAAACTCTCATCTTTCTCAACTATTTTCAATCTTTCATTATGACCTCTCAAATTTCTTACAATTTCCTTTTCCTCTTTCCAATCCAAACTTGAAATCATCAATTCAATTCAATTCTTCTTCTTCATTAATTACAAATCTCTAATCTCTCTCATACATATCATACAAGTTCAACCATTATCCAGAGCTAAGATCTTCCACAATGATCTTTCAAAACGCAAACTTCAAACCCAACTTAAAAATCATATTAAAAATAGGATATACATATCACTTCTTCTTGCTTTTTAAAAAAAAACCTCAAATCTACAAGAAATGATTCAAAAATAAACATATCCATATATATATATATATATATCAACTTTCTATCAAACCAACTTCAAATCATCTACATGCAATTTTACAAAACACTCAATCATAAAACAATCTAACCAATCTATTAATCTATCTCTATGTATAAAAAATCAATCAAAATCACATCACTAAATCCAATCAAACTTTATTTCGGTTCTACAAGCTCAAGTCCACTAGCAATCTGTTTCTGAACTTCCAAAGCCAATGCATGTCCCTCTTTCTAAAAAACCCCAATCGATCAATCAAAACCCGGCTCAAGTATGTATCAATACCCAAACCTCTTTGAATCACTCTAAAGAAGAAGAAGAAGAAAAAAACTTTTCTACTTACAGTCTCAATCCTACCAGCAATAGCCGTAGGAGGTGGAACTTCCTTGACTTTCAATCCTTCAACTAATCCTTCAAGTTCGATTTCCTTTTGATCATCAATCTCTCTTTTCTTCTTCATCTCATATATCTTTTCAATCATCTTACTCTTTCGTTTAGGTTTAGGTTCTTGTTTTTTTCCTTCTAAAAACCTTTCAATCACTTCTTTCGGTATATATCCTTTTAATCTTTCTGTATTCTTTAAACATTTCATTTCTGATTCGGATTCTAATGATCTACTATTTCCTTCTACATCTATTCTTTCTCTTACCATATTCGATTCGAATTCAGGTCTCTGTTGAGAATAGTAAAATAAAGACGCCAAATTAAGATCATTCTAAACAAAACCTATGAGAATGACTTCAATTGATTTCGGTAAGTTCTGGACTTACTTTGAAAGGTTTATCACCAAGATATGATCCCGTAAACAAACTATCAGGATCACTTGCTTGCCCATTTCGTATCTTATCATTCGCGAAATCCTCATTGACAGATACTTTGGTATCCTTCTCTTTTTGCAAATCGATCACAAACCGACAAAAACTTCCCATAGACCGATAACAGTATTTAGCCGGTTGAGTCCAACCCATCTTTCGAAACCCCCAAAAAATGTCAACTCAATCCATGACGGTGATTGTGCACACCTTTCAAGTTATTGAGATATAGTTGAAACCTTACCACTGAAAACATATGACATGTTGAGTCTGTATAAGATTACAACAATCATCAGTAAAAACGTCTCAAAGATGATCAATAAATTTGATTTTTGGCACACTGACCATAAACTTGTAAATGAACCAAGGTCGGGTTCCAATTTAGATTAACCTCATGACCATCAATCTCATTCCGTTCTTTCAACCTACTTGACAATCGATACTGCTCTGGTTTTGCAGCTCTATGAGCCATGTAGATCACTTCATCTCTCAAACATTCCTAAAAACTCAACATCCCAACTAGAATCAGATTACGAGTCTTTGAAAAACAATATTAGAGGTGGAACTCAACATGATCACTTGCAATCTAGATTCATCCTAAATATCAGCCTTTATCATCGTACGCTAATATAGATAGAGAAAGCTTACTTACAATCAACAATGGACATAGACCTCCTAAGCTAGTTTGGTACATCGGACTGACCAGCGGATTATTGAGCTGTTGAAAATAATCCGATAAACGTCAATGATTGATTGAAAACAGGCTATTTTCACAACACTCATTTTAATACGTGCCTGTAAGTTGGTTGCGTATAGTTGAACCTGATGTTCCGTTGCATCACACACACTAGCGTTTCTGTCAATGTAATCCTTATCATCGGGTGAGCTATTGCCATTGGACAAATCATTGTGAATATTTGATCCTCCGTTCGATACTGGGGCTTCACTCGTTCCTGAGTCTGAAGCTTCCCACCGCAAGTGAGAATAACGACATATAGGAGATGTGAAAAATCGACAGCTAAGTGAGATGGGCGAGTGTTAGTCTAGCGCACAAATTAACACTCACCCAGGTCTCCGTTTGCAGTCAATGGTTGGGTAGACAATGTCTTTGACGGTTGCGGTAAAGGTGGCCATGCCTCACTAGGTTGATAAAGAAACCCATTAGGTGCTACCAAAAAAAATCTAGTTTAAAAATCAAATCTTTCGAAAAAAACAAAAACAAATGAGAAATCCAAAACTCACGTAAGATATCTTTATCACCATTTTCCATTACACTTTCAAAACTATGAGTCAAATCTACCCAAGGAGAAATCAAAACCCCACCTGAAGGTAACTCTTTACCCAAGTTACGTAACACACAAAGCAAACTAAGTGATAAATTCCCACCAGCCGAATCACCTGAAATAATAATCTGTTTAGGTGAAATCGGTTTATGTAAATATCCTTCTGATAGATTAGGTTCGGTTAGGTATAGATAAGCTGATAAACAATCCATCAAGGCACATGGAAATGGATATTGTGGTGCAAGTCTATAGGCTACTGTGAAAGCTCTTGCTTTGGCTTTTCTTGCCATTCTCCAGATTTGATAACGATGTGTATCAAGTGAACCAAAGAAAAATCCACCTATGAAATTAAGTTTCAAAGGTCAGCTTCAACTCGAGTGAATTCTACTGATTTCCAATAATCATTCTTGATCATCACCACATACCACCATGTATAAAGAACAAAGTAGGCACATCAGCTTCTTCTTCTTCAACTTGTCCGTTCGGAAACCCTTTCCAAACCGATTTAGGAGCGATCCATTCAGCATGAATCCCATGATCGTTCTTAGTCCATTGCCACCAAGTTGAACCTCCAACACTTTTAACTAAACCTGGATCAGATTGAATTAAAAGATCTGCAGCCTTAAGGCAAAACTTGGAAGGAATCGTGACTGTTGATTCAAGTTTCAAATCAGAGAACTCATGAGACTTTGTTGGTTTGAATAGTGTGATAGTTTATGGATTTGATTTTTCATCACTTACCTTTGATTCGTTTAATCCAAGGTGGTGATGGTACAGAATGAGTGACAAAATCTTGTAGTCTTTAAGTAAACAAGAATCATGAAAGATTAATTCGATTCAATCAGACCATTCGATCGTAAGATGTTATGATGAAACTCAACTCTTCTACCGTATGATGAGTAGACTGTTCGATAAAATTCTGCAAGATTTCATTCCATATTCACAATCATCATCAAATCCAATCCAAAAAACAGCACAGAATCAAAAATCACACATATATATATATTATAGGGACTTTACTTTGATGAGAGCAAACCCAATATCGTATTTAAAATCATGACGTGCTTGACTAAACGATCAATCAATACAATCTCAATTATTTCCGATAGATATCATAAAAGAAACGAACCCTTTAGCATAAGGATCATCTAAGGTATCTTCTTGAGTATCTTCGTTACTTGAACTCTCATCTTTTGGATTAGGTTGTTGATGATGAGTCGAAACTCTATTACTGACTGTCTTGACTATTGTCTTCACACTTGAACCTACTACTGTTGGAAATGAAAGTGATGGCATCCTTGACTACAAAGAAAGTTATTTAAAGAAATCGATTTGAGTTATTTTTGGTTCGAGTGACGTCATAGATATTGTGACCACCACTTTTGTAGCCCCGAATGTGCGGTCCTGAAAAAAACCCGCCCGAGTAAAGTTTTCTTGATGACCACCATCAATCGACGAAGAAACACTGCATCACCATCACCATCACCATCATCACCATCACAAAATGACCATCACCAATGACTTAGATTCGAATCTTGCTTTACTATCTCGAATCAACTCAAATGGAAAAACCCAATCCGAAACACTCAATCTCTTACTAACCTCAACCAGTCATACATCTTTCATTAAAGGTTCTCCTTCAATAAGATTACTAGAATTTATTAAAAAAGATATCATAACTCATCAATTACACTTAAAAGATAATCCAGTACCAACTGATTATCTCAATCGAATCGAAATTGCTGTGGAATTCTTTGAAATCAATTTAGATTATTTTCCACATCAACTCGAAGACCTTAAATCGTTTGATAGTTTATCAAGTTTGATGACTTTTCTTGTAACCATTCTTTTACCGATCAAATCTATCGAATTACGTTTAATGGTTTTAAATTCTAAAATCTTTAAAACATTCACTCAGTTTGTTCTTTTTTTCTTATCACACTTTTGATAAAAAATCACTTACTAAATCTTCTTTCTTTTTTCTTCTTCTTCTGTACTTTGTTATATCATGTAGATCAATGCAATTTCTTTTAAGATTACAAATCATTTCCTCTTATATTTCGATCGAACAACTTTCCAATGCCAAAAGTTTTTTCAACCAAACTAAATCAAAGTACAAGAAATTATCAAATCTTTCTGAATTTAAATCACTTCAAGAAACACTTTTGAAAGTTAAACAAGAGAATTCTGATTTAGAAATGTCTTTTGAGAATCATGGTACTTCAGTTATTGATGATAGATTGGTAAATCAAGATTCGGATGTGAAACTCGAAGAAGATTTATTGGATATTAAACCTGATTTAGATCTGATTCAATCAAAGCAGAAAGATGGTCTTCCAGATGATGATGAACCATTACTCAACACGACCTCCAACAGGTCTACAAACCAAGATCCAATTGAAATCATAGATGAAGAGACAAATGACACCAACCCTGATATAAACCGTTCTCAACCTCCTAGACGATCCTCTAGAAAGCGACAAGTAACTTCAGATGATGATCAACCACTCATCAACCGTACATCCACCAATTCTTCTAATCGTCATGAAGTTATAGAAGATCTAAGTGATTCAAAACCTATCAAAAAGCAAACTAAACGTTCTAAGAAATCATCAAAGAAACCAAAAGATTCTTCAGATGATGAAGATGATCAATTGTTACTCAATGGAACCTCCAATATGAATCCAGATCGACCCAAACTTGATGATCTGCTTAGTCGAATGTCTGAACTTATAGAAGAACTACAAAAATCAAAAGGTGTTTGTAAGTTTGATCCGAGTTGTTTTGTTTTGGACCCTAAGAATGTCATCAAAATAAGTCCACTGAACTGATGATGTTTTTTTTCTTTTGTGTAGCTAAACAAGAGTGTAAGAAAACGTTTGAAAAACTTGATGATCAACGTATGAAGATCAGATCAGTTAAATATATAAATCGTCAAGTTCCCAAAAGTGATCAACACATGAGAACCTATCAAACCTATCAAACCTGGTGTTCGAACCATCAATTCTCAGAACTTCCAATCACCTTCACGAAAGCATTCTTATGGACGGAATTATATTTAAGATCATATTCAGTTCATCATCTTAAGATGATGCGTAGGATTCGAGAATTAAATTGGTTTAGAAGTCAAACTATCTCCCATGGGTCTGATGAAGATTCATTTTGGCCTGATTTCTTTTGGAATGAATATTTTCAAGATCATCGGTTTCCGATTGTTTTCATTACCAAAGGTGGTGATCCTCGTCGAGTGGCTTATCCTAGGAAAAATATCAATCAAATGAATAAATTTCCAGCACCTATGCCACCTCAAAGGAAAAGAGAAACGGATTTATCACCTACTATAGCTTCTGGTAGTTCAAGTGGTCAAAAAACTTTGAAAGGTGGACATCCAATTTGTTAGGTTTGAACTTCTTTCTCATGAATTGGTAAGATTGAATCATGAATCTTTCTTCTTGATCAATCTATTTAAAACTTACAATTGATCTTGATCTTGAAATGCGTCATCAAGAGATGGAACTAAAACCTATTCATGAAATTCATTTCGATTCACTTAGGAAAGCCCAACATATTTGTCAAAATTGGTTAACGATTCTTGATTAACTTTGACGAGAGTCTGATGGTAAGTTCATCATATTCATCTACAAGTCAAAAAAACACACATCAACCTGATGAATTGATTCACTTTGTTCTTCATTTCTTTTCATATGTAGGAAATAGGAATGACGATTAAACCTGAATTGTTGATTCTATGAATGTGTTTGTTTGTAAATGTAAGATGATAAATTCACTGTATTAGAGAGATTATGAAATGGAGGTAAAGAAGAAAGTCAAAGAACCTTTTGAAAAGATCTTGAGAATCTTGTGAAAGGGATCAGATTAATTGTCACAAACCAGGATAATGCTTCATAATGAGATCTCTTATAAGTACAATCCAATCAAACTTTCTGTGTTGGTTGTCTTATCTTTATAGTCTTTGATGAAATATATGATTAACTTGATCTTGAATTGGTTTAACGAGGAAAACTTATTTCCTAATTACCAGAAAAGCAAGATGATTTCAAAAAAACATTCATAATCTTTGATCAAGATTTCTAGGTGAGCATATGTAGATGGGTTATATGTGTTTTGAAATCAAGTTGTTCATCAATTGAACTAAAGTGTAATCCAAAAGAAGTCAATTATCCCCCCAATTCCCTGCAAGCAACTTTAGCTTGATAATGATAATATTACAGACTTTCAGTTTGATAGAATACGTGTCACTACATATGTAGGAGCAAAACTTGATGTAAAATGCTCAAGTGAGAGAAGAGATTATATAGAATTGAAAGATTTCAAATGATTTACATACAGTCAGGCTAGATTAGCTTGGCCGGTCGAGAATTTTTATTTTTATTTTTACACGTATACATGCCAATACAGGCTGATTTATAAGCATACATAGCCTTATACCAAAACCAGGCTGTTGACCGGTTTTGATGTTCCATACCCTCGACACCACTTCAATACCCTCGACACCACTTCCATATCCTCAACTTGACCGAACATCAATCAATCAGTCTGATCAACCAGACCCCACTTTTTTCAACTCAATCCCTTCAAATCTTTACCCAGGATGCCAAAAGCACCTACAAAGCGCAATCAGATCCGTCTCGCCGAGGAAGCCAGAATCGCGTAAGTTTCAGATCCTTCATCTTCAATACACTTTACTGATGTTTGTTTGTTTACATAGTGCTGAGAATCAAGCGAGACAGGCGCCACCCGAAGGACTTAGCCCTAATCGTGGCAGGGGCGGCACCCCATCTCTCGTCCCAAAGTGAGTCTTTTGATTTTGATCCAATTCAAATCACAGCAACTGATGACCGATGAACAACGACTTCCTTTTTCAAGACCTGGTCATCACTTCGAAGAAGTGAACTTTAATGGACCACGCTACTACCGCAATTCGGAATTGATTCATCTCGACTTGAGTCAACCTCCAGGATTTCAGGAGTTCCCATGCAAACACAATCCCAATATTGTTTATGGTAAGTTCTTTGTTCTATCAAACCCTTCTTTCAAGTATCAAACTGACTCCTAATTGACTGTAGACCCAGAAATCGAGGTCATCCACTCAAACTTACCAACAAAAGTCCCAATGACTTTTCCACCACCCACTTCGGATTCGGGATCAAGCCTTCCACCCACTGAGGAACGTCTTGCCATTGATTTGAGTCTTATGGATCCAATGCTTGGAACTCTTGGAAATCAAACGACTCCTAAAGGTATTTTTTCGTTTCTTTCTTTCTTTTCTCTCACAACTCCAAAATTGACTTTGTTTCAAACGTTAACATCATCCTTGCTTCGGGCAGCTTCTGAAGCTGTGAAGGCTAAGCCCAAACCAATCCGAGCCCTAGTAGATTTCCACGTATATATCCCGAAACATCTTTCCAATGCCGAAAAACGAGCTGGAGTTCAGACTTCCTACTTGGCCTATGCAACCAAGAACTCTTTAGAAGAGCTGCTTTTCATCCATGGGTTTTCCCTTGACGATTTAAAGCAGTCTCTGTACGACGCTTGCAGCGAACACAAGAAGCCATGTGGAGACCTACTCAAAGTAGCTGACGAGAACGGTCAAATGGCTTTCAAGGGGTATGTATTTCAAGGTGGAAAGTTTGGTAAAACAGCATTTCCGGTGATTCCAGATGAAGACACGTTTGATGAATTCAAGGCTATGCTCCTCAAAAAAGAAGGCAAGGAGGTAGGATTTAATCTTTCGATGGCAAATCCAAAAAATACAACCAAAACACAATCGAGAGTGAGCATTTCATTTCATTCATCTTCTCTCCATGATCTCAATTTGATGTTGATATTGATTTGATCATGAATAGGACGCGGAGTTTGACCAATCATTGGCCCACAGCCATCCTGAAGCATTGAATGCTGCTCAACACGGTGTAGTAGAGATGTCGGTGAGTCTTCAACAATCCGTTTTTTCTTTCATATTTCTCTACTTGGCTTTCTCTGATGGTTGGTTACTCGTTTCTTCATTTGAGTAGGCCATTGGAGTTTCAGCCGCTATTCAGGAAGAACATACGCAGCTTATGATCAAGTACGGTCATACCAACATTGGTGGCAGGGAGCGCATGGGTATCATCAAATCGGACGATGATACCAAGGCAATTTACTTGTCCCATTCTTTGTGTGAGACGTGGGCAAGCGATATTGTAAGTTTTTTCTATCTTTACATGTTGATTTCACAAAAGCATATTGCTCAACTTGTTTGGATTATCTTGACTCAGGTTCATAACCGTTTCGGAGCTACACCAATAATCCCACCTCGACGTATCGAGTTCAAATGGGTTGAAATCGAACCTGTGAATCCAAAGCCTCGAAAGAATTCAGCACCATCTCGTTCTAATACTACGCCCTCAACATCACAAAACTCCATGGTCTCACTCGGCAACGGGTTGTTCTCATTCAACAACAACAACAACCACAACCCAGTACCTCGAAGCGAATCAAATTCTCCGGCACCAATACCACCCAAAGGCTTTGAAGATTACCTCAAGTTTTGCACAATTAGTCCAGATGATCAAACCACTCGAGGCCTACTTACGAAGTACGAAATCAGTGACTTCGAAATGTTTGAATCCACCGAGCTCACTGTTGCGAAAATGGAGGTGTTGGGTTTTCCGTTTGGTACTCGTATCCGCCTCCATGATAAAGTGCCGCTTATCGAAAGGATATCAAGAGAAGAGCTAGAGCAGCTAGAGCATATCAATAGCCTCATCTCTTGGATCATCAAAAGCATGTATTGACTACCGCTGTAAACCAGTGTTACCATGATGTAGCTACAGTATTATACTCAAGAATATTCTTAGTAATAAACATCTGTTTGTAGTTTGAGATGTGTTGTGTTTGATGTTTGAGACTGTTTGTAATGAAAATTTTATTCAGTGAATCCCTTGATGCTTTCCAGACAAGTCCCAACTCTGAAGTGAGATTTCTTTGTAGCAAGATTTTATTGTTACTTTCCACTCAAAGCAAGAAAAAAAGAAACTTGTGAAATATTCTTGAAACATCAAGGAATCTCACAATACACAAGAAATTGCTATGAAAAAAAATCATTGCTTTGACTATTGTCGAGACAAAAACCATGTTGATTACAATCTTTTAACAACACTGTCTTCTCATGAAACAACTTTATAATGAAACTATTTTACAACTTCTCATTCTTCATGTGGTCTGTAACCGCAGGTTTTGTATAAGCTGATAATGAAATTTGGTGTGCATACATCAGACAAAACCATCCTAAGGCACCTCAACTTATCAACAGCCTGACCAAGAAGGCCATTTCGGCGAAGAGAATCCTTGAAAACATCAAATGTTCGCTCAATTGGGTTGAACTCGGGAGTGCATGGTGGTAGATATACTAAAATTACTCCTGCTTCCTCGCACATTTCCGCAATCACCCCACGGTGATGAATAGGCGCATTATCCATTACTAAGACCGAGTTTCGATTTGGGTATGGCTGCATGACAGGCAGCTGGAACAAACTTATTGTCAGCTCCTCGATACCAGGCAGATTCAAAAGAAATGAAAACGACAGAGAGATACAAAGGAAATAGAAATGACTTACTAAAACATGCTTCAAAAACGCTTCGAATTCGTGTCGACGATAAGCGTTGACCTTTGCATTAACTGCCAAGAGACCCGTCTCGCAGATCGCAGCTAGAACGCTGTAATGAATCCCGTGTCTCGCCCGTTTTAAAGCCTTAGGTCGTTGGCCTTTTTTGGACCAAACATGATCACGTTGCACATCTGGCAATTTTAAACCAGTCTCATCTTAGTAAACATGAAGAGCAACAATACACATCAGTATCATGTCTTCCAATAGAAAGAAAAGAAGGAGGACTGACCTAAAAACACTAAATACTTGGGTGGGATATGGGCAATATTACCAGAGTATCTTGCTTGTAAAACAGGTGACTGGTTGGGATCGACTTTTGGGGCTTTATGAACAGTGAGGAAAAGGCGTTCTTTGAGGTCGTCGGCGATGGTTTTTCGACAAGCTAGGCGATCGGTGTGGTTGTACATGGCGGCTTGAATCTCGTCGATGAAAAGGGTTGGATCGTTATCAATGAGTTCAAGCATGAACGCTCGATCCTCAACAGAATAAAGTGTTGCACGGCCTCGTTGTTCGTAGGTTGCAGGATTGCGGACAACAGCATGAGTATGGTTGAATAAAGCGTTCCATTGATGGAATGATTTGTCTGATATCGCAGTGAAGAGCTCGATGTTGATGGATTTGATGGATTGTCCAGATCGAAATTTGGTCAGCGCGATGATTTTGACTTGGGGACTGTACAAGACAAACCCCATCGCAGAAGCGAATGGACGGAGTATGCGAAAGTGATTGAGAACGATATGAGAAAGGATGTGGTGGTGGGTGAATGACTGGCAGACTGACGCGGCAGGTTAAACACCCTGCCGCGTTTGAAGGCTATGCTTATATTTTTACCTGTATACGTGTAAAAATAAAAATAAAAATTCTCGACCGGCCAAGCTAATCTAGCCTGACTGTAGGTTGATTTGGATTTGAAAGTCTTACAAGCCAATCAACAAATTCCTCAACCAAAAAAAAAACTTTCTTTTTTGTTTTCATTCACATTCATTGATTCATCAATTCATTATTTCATATATAGATATGTAAAATAGAAAAAAAAATTCATAACCACCTTTGCTCAATTTCTCATCAACAAAATAAATGAAAAACACAAAAGTAACAATAAGGGGTATCAAGTTCAAATTTTTACAGCAAAAAAACTATGAGACGGGAAAGTTTTTATGTTTTAACTGTAAAAAAAGTTTCCCGAGTTTTTATCATCGCTTGTAAACCACGAGCAAGGCTTTTTTACGTTTTCGCCTCGATCTTCTACACGGTAATGACAAAACTGCTGGTAAGAGGATGCAAGGTTGTCCTTGCATCCACTATCAAGCACACCTCTTTCCAAGAGTGAAACGGTCAAATTTAAGTCTTCAAAGCTATGTTGTAAACTTATCTGTTTACGTTTATGCGAGAACGGGATAGATAAAACTTTCCCGTTCTCGTAAATTTTGCGTAAATTTGTGCTACGACGGGAAAGTTTTTTACGGTTTTTACCGTAAAAAAGTTGAACTTGACACCCCTTAATATATAATCAAATCATAAAAGAAAAGGTATATGAAGATAAAAAATCACATCAGATCAAACAAAAAAACTCAAAATGATAAATTTCATTTTGATTCACTTATCAAACCTCACGTATATAAAAGAATTTCAAGAAAAAAACACATTCATCAAACATCCATTCAACTAATTCATCATACTACTTAACCCACAACTCTTCTCTAACAAATAACCCAAACCGAAAAAAAAAAATTAAATTCATTCTATCTGTATATATATATGTATGTATAATAAACCTCAACAAAAACAAACTTTATAAATAAATAAAGAAAAAGAAAAAAAACTATACTAGAAAGAAATAAATAAAACCCATCAATTTGAATGCAAAAAGAAACCCCATCTCTTTAATCCAATCAATCCATCAAAGAGTTCATAAAAAAACCAAGAGTACTCTTCAGTCAGTCAGTCCACCTCCCCTTCCCTAACCAAATCAATCAATCCGAACCAACTAAACAGTTTGTGATTTCAATTCATCTAAACAAGCTTCACACTGATCTCTAACGATCGCCAAATAACTCAACAACTGAGGCATTCTTTCCGAAGACAAAGCCAAGCGTTTCTTTCCCGTAGAAGTTCCGATTCCCATATTACTAGTACTAGGGGTAGGGTCTAAAAGTTGATCATCCCAACATTCTTCTTCAGATGATGATGAAGAAGAAGAAGAAGATGACGAAATCGATGGTGTAGGTGAAACTTCTTTTGATGTTGAGTCTAAGATCTCATGAGTGTTGGGTTCGATTTCAATGAAGATCGAGCTGTTGGATGAGATTGCAGAGATAGATGAAGTGGATGAGATCGTATTTTTTCGTATCATTTTATCTTCTTGAATCTTAGCTTTCAAGGTTCTCAAGAAATCCTAACACAAATCAACCAAATCAAATCAGTCAACTTCCTTCAATCCACATCATGATCTCATCTCACTTACTTTCACACCTTGTAATGCGTTCCTAGCCGATCCAGCTCCATTAATCTTCCCACTTCCATTCCTCATAATCAAACTAATCTTCCTAGATTGTTGTTGATTGACCATCGGAATAGGTGATGATTTAATCAAAGATTTAGATGTTCTAGATCCTCCACCCGAAGAATTAACCGATCCACATCCTTCAGAACAAACTCTAATACTACTATTCCCACCACCACCACCACCTCCACCACTTCTTCTCAAGATATGATGTTTTCCTCTTAAATTCTTTTCAATTCTTAAACTTTCTTGATGTCCTTCACTACTGGCTTCACTTGGACTATCTACCCATAACTTTCGATTAGTTAAATGTTCTTTTCCTTTAACTGATCCATCATTATCATCTTCTTCATCTTCAATCACAAATCCATCACTATCTGGTAAAGTTCTAGCTATAGGTGTTTCAGGTGACATCATCAAGATTGGACCAGAAGATGAAACATTCTTCAAGATCCTTTGAGATTTCACTACCGGTGTTCTTTCAAATGATCTTTCACCTCTCAATACGTTTTGTTGTTTAGGTGGGGTTTTGACGCTTTCATTCTCAATCGGTCCACCAGGTCCAAACATATTCTTTAAAATCTCAAAATGTTCATGTTCTTCTGAATCCTGTTCTCCTTCTTTGGGTGATCCTAATCTTTCTGAAGAACTGGTGGGAATTCGATCATGTGGAAATCTTTCTTTCGGATCCTTTTCACCTTCTCCTAAATCTATCAATACATTACAACACGTCCACCATTCTCGATAATTCAATTCGATCCTGGCTATGTTGGATGAGATCCTTGCAAGCGCTCGTGGACTCGGCTGAACTGATTCAGTGTCTTCTGATGACATCTTAGGTGACTCTGTAGATGGGTGTTCATTCTCGTCACTCGCTGCCATGCTCGATTCACTGGTAGCAGAAGTCAATCGGGCTCGGGTGGTCGATTCAATCAGTCTACGATAATTTCGCCTCATCAATTTCAAGTCTACAGTAATCAAACGAAAATCAGTATTGTTTTCAGTATCAGAAAAAGAGGGATGAAAACTAACCGTCAATGCCTCTAGCAAATTCTTTCATCTGATTCAATTCAGTGTGTAAACGACCTTGCTGAGATGTGATCCTTGAAGGAATCCTCAATTCCCCCATACTGTTACTTCTACCCAAGGCTGCATTGATACCTCCCATGGTACTAGGTATGATAGGTGAGATGGTACTAGTAGGTAAAATAGATTGATCAGGAATTGGCTCTGAATATGGCGCATAAGTTGAATCACCAGATTTCATGAACCGACTGGATTGTGAACGAAGTGATGGATCTGGCGAGAAATCAAAATCTGGTGACTTGGGAGAAACGAGTTGAAAGTCATCCATGCTTTGTGAAGGGGTAGAAGGATTGGCTAATTTATAATTTTCTAATGTCGCTGAAACACTAGCTGCCACCCTTTTTCTGAGAGCAGGATTACTCTTGGGTGGTTTAGATGAGCCCATAGAACGAAGTCGGGGTCCAGTACTACTACTCAAGCTACTCGCACTTCCACTCAGATTGTGATCAGTGATAGACTGAGGTGCAGCTGGCGGAGAGACAGTCAAATTAGGTTCATCAACCGAAGCTTTGTTATTGGTTGAAGTTGAAAACTTTCTGCGCAAACTAGAACCGCGTAACAAACCAGAAGGACGCGAGCTGCTCGAATCTTTCGAAGAAGGTCTAGCTTTGCGTCCAGCATCTGAATCGGCTCTAACGGTCAATTCACTCCCCTTACTGTTGGAAGCTGTGATACCGCTGACAGTGGGAGATCGATGATTTCGTTTAGAGCTAGGCGTAGATGCTGCAGAGTGAGCCTGGGATGCAGTAGTGGGTGGAGATTGAAGATGTTGTGAAGGTGTTGTGCGTGTTGCGCCGCTCATGATCGAGAAACGCTTCCGGTTAGGTGTCGCTGGAGGAGTTTTATGATGTGATTGTCTCGAAGACAGCCTTCGAACACGTGAGATAAAGCTCTCACTGGGTTCGAGTGAAGTGTTGGACTGCTTGGATGCTTTGTAATTCACCGGGTTGGAACCTATCGACGCCGCTTGACGAAAGTGACCTCGAGTAGGCCTCTCGCTGAGTATGGACTGGGAGTCTCTACCGGATGAGTGAGATTGGGTTCTGGAGGTTTCTTTCTTGGACACTTGGTCTCGCACAGTCTCACTTGACTTGCGAGCAAAGAGACCGCGACCAGGGGAAGCGGAATGTGGAATAGAATCCATGTGACGATCTCCAGCGATATTATTAGAACTCTGTGCAGAACTGATTGAAGCTATAGAGTTGCGCGAAAGAAGAGCAGTGAAAGACAGTGGTCTCCTAGACTTGAACTTCTTCGCGACAGTTCCGGGTTCAGGGGCCGTAGTAGGCTTCGAGCTGGGACCAGTGAGAAGAGGACTGGGGCCAGGACCAGAATGAGAGACACTAGAGCGAGCTCGATGATTGAAACCAGGGCCGGGAGCAACTGGAGTGGGAGAACGGAGATTGATACTGAGAACTTCTGCTGTATCAATGACTTGATATGGTGAAGTCGAACCAATTGCCACGGTGTGAGATGTACGTCGCAACTGGCCTCTACCTTCTTCATCTGAATCAGCAGCAAATGCCAAATCGCCTGATAGTTGGTTATCTGAATATATTGACTCGGATACGCTAGGTTTGCGATCCAATACCGTCGATGAATTGTTGATAGGGGTAGGACTCAAAGCGAGTGCAGAGGGGCGTTTTCGTCTAAGTTTTTTCCGCAAGTTTTTGAGCCTACTGTCATCTTCAGTGGATGGCGCAAAACTGATATCTGCGTCTGCATCACCATCATCAGCGAAGCGATCTGGTGAGAGGAGCGAGTTCATATTCAACGTAGTAGAACTCATCGAGCCTGCAAGAGAGGAGACAGATGTCGATGGATTGGCGTTTGGAGGCCTTGAATATAATGCTTGCTTTCGAGATCTTTGAGTGGCATTCGGAGTGACTCGATTGGATGAGGAGGTGGAGGCCATTGGGGATTTTCGACGATGGGCTTGAGCATAATCTGAAAGACCGTCGGTTTCAGTGCCAGAGGTAGCAGCTTCATATGAGTCTGATGAATGGTTGCCATAAGGTAATGGAAAGTTGGATGATGCAGAACTTAAAGAGGGAGTGCGTGCTTGCTGTCTCCTGAGATGAGCTTCATGATTCTGACTCAAATTGTTCGTCAAGACTTCAACACTATCACGACTGACCCTCGACGCGGAGGATTTGAGAGAGATGTCTGAATGATTTGATTTGTAATACCCAATAGAAGAGGAAGAAGAAGCAGCAGAATTGAGGCAAGTTGGATTATTGAGATTTCTAGATTTTGAAGAGTGTGTCGTGGTGAAGGTAGTCTGTGAGTCAAAACTAGAATGAGCAGATCGTCGGACCTGGTTGCGTTCATTTGACTTTTGTGATGCTGAAAGTGAAGATGACTCTAGTGGAGAAGAGACCAGGTTTGAGCGATATGAACTAGAATCGGATATGGCTCGCAAAGGCTCATCGAGGTGATTGGAATGAGCAGTGCTACCCGACCTAGTGGTTCGACTTGGATTATTCCCATTGAGCTTAGCCGTCTGTGTAGCAGGTTGAGATCGATGTAATGCTCGATCCGCAGGTTGTCTGAGATTGGCTGGTGAACAAGACGATCGATTTTCAAAATCCGTGTCATCACCCCAATCTAGTTCAGTCTCAGGCTCAGTAAATTCGGTTTCAGTGTTAAAACTCCGATTCCCTTTGCCACTGCCACCAAACCCAGCACTATAATCACCACTTGATCTACTCCAATTTCCATGACCATCATCTGTGGTTGAGAGACTAGAGGATGGACTCCGAATGTCTACCGAAGATATTTCGGATACAGAAGGTACGGAATCTTGAGAGGAAACAGCTTTATGTGAAGCCTGACGAGTTCGAAGTGAAAGAGGCGGTCGTGAGGGTCGTGAAGTACGATCTGAGACAGTACCCTTGCGGCCCATAGTCTTGGGGCTTGCTTTTGAGCCTGAATCGAGGGACGAGTTTTGAAGGTCGAGAGCAGTATGAGTCAAACTCAAACCGCGTGACGCGGTAGGAAGTGAAGCAGGTGGATGATGGGGTTGAGGTTTGGGAGTATTTTTGATAGAAGAGCGCAAGGAAGGAGAGGCGGTAGGATCGAAAGATGAATTCGAAGATGCAAAGGATGACAGAGAAGGTGGTACTGAGAGGTGAGATCGTGGAGAGTGAGGATCCTTCTTGCGGGGCGTAGAGCAATTACTGTCCTGAGGGATCAAGTTTAGAGCGGAATCATCTTCTGTTTTATGACTATTGCCAGTTCTGAGGAGAGGTCGTGAGTTGGAAGGAGCATGTTTCGGAAGTTGAGGAAGCGGTTGATTGAGTGAATGCTGAAGAGATGATGAGTGTAAATGAGTGGAAGCAGAGGTAGATTGAGCTGAACCCGGTTTCCTCGTAGGTGGATTTGGACGAGACGCATTCTTCGAAGGTAAAGGAAGAGATTCGGTTGAAACCGAACCGAAGAGGAAATCATTATCCCAGTTTTCACTTGGTTCTGATATGGTCAAACGAAAGCATCAGTGAACGGTTGAAGGTTAATAAGGTATTACTACGAGGAAGAAGACAGACGAGCTCTCGATTTTCCCTTTGCCCAATCTGATCTTTTTTTGTTCTTTTTTTGTTCAGATTCCAAGAAAGCTTCTTCATCATCTTCATCGTCTTCAGTATATTTAGTTAAATCGAGTGGATTGACCATTTTTCAAGAGATAGATGATGGTTGATGGTTGATGGTTGTTGGTTGATTAGGATTACTTGATTAAGAAATTAAAGAGATAACATTCAACTGAAACTTAGATAAAGGATAAAGTCGAGATCTTGAAGTAGAACCATTCACTTTCTTTCTCTTGACCGTTAATCAAAATCAAAATCAATCAAAAGATAAAATAGAAAAAATAAAAAAATAAAATAGAAATCAATTTTTTGAATTTTCAAACTGGAATTTGAAAATACAGTTCAGTTATTAAAATTCAATTTAACCAATTCAATCCAATTCATCAAGCACTTAAAACCATAAAACTAACTCAAGACCCATAAAATCAAATCAATACCCTCTTTCCATCTTCATCCACCTCTCCATCTTCATCGACTTTTCATTTCATTTCACTTCACTTTCATCTCCTTCAAACCTCAACATATGATCTACATTAACCACCCATGCATATTACATACTAAAAACATCATGTTTCACATCACACATATACATCACACCCTTTGCCCACTTTCAATTCAACTTCATTTATCCAATTCAATCTTCTTGGTACATCGAAACTATAGAAACTCATGAGTCATAAACAAGAAAGAATCAGAACCAATCATCAAAACTCAATCTGATCTCTTGTGACTCGTGAGGAGGGAATCACTGCTCCCTTTTGGAGATCTCAATTTACCAGCCTCAACGGAAAGTTTCGTACTATGTACCCCGTGATCTCATAGTGGGAGGTCCATTCTTATCACCCGAACTAGAAGTGATCTAACATGATCAAACTCGTTTAAACCAATCCTAATCCTAAAAAGTACAAATTTAACTCATTAAGATTCTTTCTTGTTATAAGCACATGAGCTTTAAGAGCTATTCAGAAATCGAAAGAGAAAGATGAAACAGATTGATATCATACAAAAGATATGTAAGGATTATGTTGTACATATTTACTTGATTGAGCAACTAATTAAGTCCACAAGAATGAAGATTTGATTAGGATGATGACTAGTCTTTCCCTGGACTTACAGCCTGTACCGGTTTGGGATCTACCTATCAAATTTAACCAAGCCTGAGGGTGTAGAGAATAAACGTGTTGGTTCATTCATAAAAAGCCCTTGTGGAATCATAATAAATCGTATTCCAAGTTGATCTTCAGGGTATATTTACATTGTCAGACAATTATAAAGTTTACATGCACCTTGAGATATAAACCCTTGCAGTTTTACCAGAAAGAAAGGTCGAGTCATGAGAAATAGAAAAAAGAAAAAGATAGCTCAATTGCATGAAGAAAAGATGACGATCATAAACAAGATCATAAAGAATAAAGGAATACAAAGAAATTTGAAATTTGAAGAAAATAAACAAAAGTATTGATTTCAAGAGAGAAGGGTGATGACTGCATAAATATCTTTCCTAATCATAAGGCATAAAAAGGAATTATGGAGATTGGATATTTTGATAAAGATTTGAATTTCGATTAGTGCAATAGGGGTAGTCAAAACTCGTGAAACTGGTCCAAAAAGTGTCCAAGTGTGACATCCAGAAACACTTTGGACACCCCAAAATGTTTCTGGATGTCACACTTGGACACTTTTTGGCATATTTGAGAGCCCCTCTACGCTGTGAAGAATCCAAAGCCTCACTTCCTCGAAATGCCACGAGTCTCAGCACGGAGACAGGTACTACAAGCCTTAAAAGGTGTTTCCCGTCACCTCCTGGCTCACCCCATCACCGATCCACATCATCTTCAATCAGCAAATCGACCCTCAAGTACCTCAAGATCACTATTGACTCTGCTCCTCCTGCCTCATTTGTTACCGGATCTTCCACTCAAATCAATTCACCGCTTGACTTTAGGTCTTATTCTAAAAGGTCAAAGGGGTCATCACATCACAGACTTAGAATTGAACAAGACTGCGGTTGAGGTATGGTTGGCAGAATTGGAATCTGTTGAAAATCAGCGATACCTGCTTTCAAGAACGCTCCGTGGACGTGATCATTCTTACGAGCTCTTCAACGGCATTATGAATGCTCCTGAAGTTATATTTATCAAAGTAGTAAGTACTTTCTCATATCTGATTCTTGGAAGTTTTTTAATTCTGCTTTGATTACATGGTTAGGCACGAATGAGAAAGGACAACTTCATCATGCTTCTTCATAAGATTGAAGATAGCAAAGTGTTTAAAAACGAATCCGGTAATCCTCAAGAACAAGTCGAATTGCAACTCTTGGTCACTCTATGCCATCTGGGGCTTTCAGGGAATGGCGGGCAAATTACACTGATAGGCCGACTATTAGGTGTTTCACGTAGGAGCTTGAATATGATCATTTGATCTATTTATTCTTATTGACTTCTCTTGTAATTCTTCCAGACGGCAGTGTCGAAAACTACACTTGGCGTTGTGTAGCCGCTATCCTTCAACTACAGCCTCAATATCTCCGCTGGCCGTCTCCACTTGAACGAGCGAAAATCAGGAATGAGATCGCTGAAAGATATCCAGCTTTGAGGGGATGTGTTGGCTTTGTTGATGGTACACTGATCCCGTTAGCTTTTGGTCCAGTTATTTGTAAGGAGGATTATTGGACTCGAAAGTTCTTTTATGCACTCAACTCCATGATCGTGTGTGATCATCGCCGACGTATCACCTTTGCCCGGCATGGTTGGTGTGGGAGTGTCCATGACCAGCGTGTACTCAGAACTTCTACTGTAAGTTTTCAAAATATTCTTTACTTTCATTTGAATTTGGGGCTGATGATGTCTGTAGATATGGTGTCACCCTGGGCAATACTTCACTGAGGGCGAGTATCTAGTGGCAGATTCAGGTTACAGCGCATCAAAGTGTACTCTTCCACTCTTCAAAAGAACTGCAGACGGCCAGCTTCCCGGACTTAAACATGCTTTCAACAAACAACTCAGTGAGGCACGAACCGTAATAGAACATGTCAATGGCATGCTTAAATCTCGATTTCAAATGTTGAAGGAGTGTAGGCTTGTTTTGCAAGACGAACGTTCACTGAAACGAATTAATGCACTCTTGATGGCTTGTTGTGTCCTTCACAACTTCCTTTTGGAGCAGGATGAACAGTCTTCTTTTTCGTATGGTCTTCCAAACGATGCCGAAAGAGAAGCCGAGCAAGTCTATTGCGAGGAAAATCCAGCGGTAGTTGATCAGGTATTGGCGGACAATAATGATTCATTACGACAAGAAGTTTTTGCTGAGTATTGTCATCTCATGGGACATGTTGTCTAGCTTCCTTAATCATGTCTCTTCTAATTATTTGTATGTGCTTGATTGAATACACAAATGAACAAATGAATCATTGATTCAAGTTATCCTTTTAACTCAAAAGAAGTCCTTACTCACATAATGTGATTGATTCTGAATCAAATCAGTATAGATCTTAAAAAATAATTAACCTTGTATCGATCTTAAAAAATAAGTCATCTTGTGCACCTGACCGTATCGAAACCAAAAAAGCAACTTTTTATTTCATCAGGCATAAACAAGCAAAAGCAACTGAACCAACAACATTTTGATAACAGCACAGAGACCAAACATCAAAAAGAAAAGTTTAAAAATTTGAACGATCGATCATTTTGATCGATCGTTCATAAAGCAAACATAAAAGAGACATATAGAGTTTTTTCGGGGATCTTTCACTTGGTATCAGATCAGAAATAAAACATAAACGAGACAGAAATCATGTATTAAAAAATTTTTATGAGTGAGCTGTGACCTTGATCATAAACTCGATAGTTTACTGTTGATTCACTAATTATTTCTGTTCCGCAAGCATGTCATCCACCGTTTGCTTAGCTTCGTTCCAACTCATTTGGAAGTTGTCCATGTATTCCTTGTATAGTCGTCCTCGCATTTGAATATCTTCGAATTTTTCTTTTTTCTTTTGACTGTTCAGTTCTCCCGCAATTTTATCTAATTCAAGTTCCTCTCTACGTCTTTTGAGTGCCTTGGTTTCATCTAAGTGTTGATCATTGAATTCAATTTCAGCCTTCTTTAAATCAAAAGTTTCCTTTCGAAGTCGTAGCTCCTGGACCAATTGATTGGTTGGATCGATTTCGGGCTTCAAAGATTTGGTGATTGCATCCGCGAGTTTGTTAGATGAGATGACTTCCGACCTTCTCGCTTCTTGCTCCGCTAACATATGTTTTTTTTTTGAAATCCCACTCAGCATCGCGTTCCTCTCGCAAAGGTAAGTGACTAGCCAAAAGTGACGAAGCTGGGCCTGAATTGATTCTTGATGATCTACTTGATACACTGTTTGTAGGATCCAATGATGTAGAGTTTGAGCTTTTCCGAGGGTGAGCTTCACGTATCTTCGATTTGATCTGAACAACCGAGCCATCCTGCTTTGTTGAGTTTGATGATTGATGTTCATCATTTAAATTTTCGTTCTTTCCTTCATCATCAACTTTGTTTTCACAATTGGGACTCTCAATTCCTTTAAGAATATTTTCAACATCTGAGCCAATTAGTTCAAGATCGTGATTGTTTGGAGTTCTAACTTGAGTTTCAGCTTGAACATCTTCAGTCTCAAAAGATGATTGCTGAGTTGATTGATTCGGTAATATGTCATCTAAATCAATTGTATCATTAGACTCCTGTACGGCACCTGGTGAATTAGCCTTTCGCCGTCCAAATGCTGGAAGCATCTCGTCGTAATAAAGGCATTTTTTCTTGAGGATTTCTTTTGGCAATCGATCAAAGATACATAGCTAACATCAGTTGATTTCTTAGACCTATGTACATATGAGAACTTACTCTCAAAACTATCCCCAACTGAAGATAACAGTTCCTTCCAAGCCTCGCTATCAGATGCGTAACCGTTCATCTCCTTCTCAGCCAACGCATCTTCCATAAGTTTTTTTTTGGCTCCTTCACCTGTTCCTTTGCTGTAATCCCGCCTTACACGAAAACTTTTTTCAAGATCTTGGATCTACAGAAATCAGTTAGAAATCAATCAACACATGAATAAATCAATTCCAAAAAACAAGTTAGACAAACTTGTTGCTCCACCGATGAAGAACGTATGTTTGGAAAGCCATTATCAGCAAGGTACTTTGACACTTCATCAGCAATTTTTCCCTTCTTAATGGTTCCACCTTCACCCCTCCACCAGTCTAAACGAAAACCATCGCCACACGGCGTCGTTAGCCATTCAACTATGAGACCAAGAGGACTCTTTCCGTCCTTGTTGAGGTCTGAACGCCACTGTGTTCGAGGATGAACAGGAGGAGTGTGGTTGTTGTTCGATGTCTTGCGGTTGTTATTTGAAGTGTTGACATTTCGCTTATTTCGGGTCCTTTTCTCAGGCTTGGGATCGGAATCAGATGGAGACATTTGATTATCTTGAGTTTCTTGAGTGGCAGGACGGGAATCTTGGACAGACGTGCTTGGTATTGATGTTGGGTAGGGTGTTGGATGCACAGTTCCCCAAACGTGGGTGCCAATAGTTGGCGAGATATGCGGGTGGAAAGCTGGAGAAATGTGTGGGTTGATGGTTGGTGAGATGAAGGTGTAAGGATATCCAGGAGCTGCTGTTGATGGGGCTTGTCCGGTGATTGATGATTCCAAAGGAGACCTGGAAATATGATGGGAAGAGGGCATATTTGCCAATTAAATAGATGCAGTGGACTTGAGGTGGGTTTTGATGCGTTGAAGTGTATAACCGTATCTTATAAATACATAAAGTTTCCAAAATAAGTGTGACATCCAGAAACATTTTGGGGTGTCCAAAGTGTTTCTGGATGTCACACTTGGACACTTTTTGGACCAGTTTCACGAGTTTT
>NW_006768768.1:1673602-1674608 GCF_000204055.1 Melampsora larici-populina 98AG31
GACACGCAGAAGTCACATGATTAAGTGATCGCAACTTAACTAGGGTTTCGCCCATTGATGGATTGTTAAAAATCCCGAGCGGGACTAAGAATAAGGCAAATTTGGAAATGATAACGTATACGTAAATCAATCATACGATTGAGAATCGATTTTGAACAAGACAATAACATCAGGTTCCATGATCCTTGTCTTCTATTTCACTGGTTCAACATCATGCCGCGGACACGCTCAGGTGCCCAAACTTCTCAACCTTCTCAACCGCTACACCCTATCTCCGAGAGCAAATCAAAGTCAAAAGCTAAAAAAAAACGATCACAACCGGACCTTTCACCTACGACTGACCAAATCATGCCGGATCCTGTCTCGAACGTTGGAAAGAAGCGTGGCACTAGATCTCGTGGCACTCGACCTGAAGGAACCACTACCTCAATCACTTCGCAAGGTGGAGCTCCACCAACTCCTGACGCCACCCAGACACAAGCAACCACCTTGACTCGAACTCGACATGCACCCCACTCTGACACGGACTCTGATTCACATCCTGTGGAAGATGTGTATCAACCAGACGACGATTCCTCAGACTCAAATTCTGACTCACACTCATCTACGGAGAACAACGCCCCACACCAGCCATCCAAGTCTCGAAAGTCAGCTCGGCAACGCCGCCACAAACGGGCTCGCATCGATGGAAACTCACAATCCATTCTGCTGGCTGACAATACTGAAGACCACCTAAATGATAATGACGATGCTGATTTTATAGCCCGGCTCGAGTGCAGTACTGGAGATAGTTCAACTCAACCCAATATCACATGCGATAACTCTCTTAGTCTATCCCATCAAAGATCTAATCCCGACAAACATCGTTCTCATATTCTTCCCACTTTAGATAATTACAAGACTCAGCTCAAAGAATGGCCTGGTTGGCGTATCGACGAAGCTCTAGAGGGTCAGGTGAAAGGCACTGCTGTACCTGAGAACATATTGACCGAGGCTAGGGCAATCA
>NW_006768768.1:1674708-1781274 GCF_000204055.1 Melampsora larici-populina 98AG31
CCTATTATGAACTATTTGGAGGACAATTCCAGCTTACCAATGCACCCAAAATCGAGCGTTTTGGACCGGAATTGAAAAAGTTATGAGTATTTTCAGAAATCAAAAGTTTCTCTAAACACTAATGAGCCAAATCTCAGTGCTTGTTACAGGTTGTAATTGGATGATTGTGAAGGTTTATTGTTAGTACACTTATCAATACGGACTGTAAAAATATGGAAAAATATGGAGAGTGAAGCTCTCACCGCAGGGAACAAGATGCATATTTTTATTCATTTTTTGCCCTTCTCCTGGCCTCTCAATATTTTTGTGTATCAATAATTTAATTTTCTGCCCAGAAAATATTATCTTTCTTGTAGTGTAAAAAACCCAGTGGGAAAAAGCCATACCCTCACTTCTTTCTCCTCGTCCTTTTGTATCTAACTTCAGCATCTGGATACTTTCTATTAAAATCATTCATTAATTGTTTTGCATTCTTGAGACCTTCTTCTGGTTCCCATGAATCATGTTCTTCACCATATCCCTTCCAGTTATTAATACTCTAATTTTCTTCCTCTTTTTCTCTTATCAAGTATTTCATTAATTTCAAATTCATCTTCATTATTCATAACTATTGGTGGTGGCGGCATTTTGTGATGTCCTGGTATCTTGCTTTCTTCGAATTTTCTTAATAGGTTGACGTGAAAAACAGGGTGTACCTTACTCATAGATTTAGGTAACACAATCTTGTAAGCATTTTTAGACACACGCGCTGAAATAACAAATGGTCCTACCCATCTATGGGCAAACTTAGCTGTGGGCCGTGTTGTTGATAGGTGCTTGTTGTTGAGCCAGACCTTGTCTCCTTTCTTCCAATTAGGCGTATCTCGAACTTTGCTATCATGTTGCATCTTCATTAATTCTTGAGTTAGGCCCATTGCATCTTTTAATTCACGTTGAACATTTTTGATTTGATCAATTCTTTGTTCCACCAGCGGTAAACATTGTTCACTGGACGGAACATCGGTGAAGTTGACATTGAATCCATAATTAGCTTTGAACGGGGACACGCCTATCGCCAAGTGTTCACTGTTGTTATACGAAAATTCAGCAAATGGTAATAACGTCAGCCAGTCATCTTGCTTGTATGCGGTGAAGTGCCTGATATATAATTCAACCGCTTTGTTCGTAATTTCTGATTGGCCATCTGTTTGGGGATGATACGCCGTTGAGGATTGGGTCTTGATGCCTAGTCTTCTGTGGAAATCTTTAGTGATACGTGATATAAAGATATTTCCTCGATCAGATGTTACCGTTCGTGGAGTGCCGTGCAACCTCCAAACTTCCTTGATCATTAAATCAGCAAGCTCTTCGGATTTCATGCTCTTCCTACATGCAACAAAGTGCGCCATCTTTGTGAGTCTGTCAACAACAGTTAGGATACTGTCATAACCTCCAGATTTGGGTAAGTCTGTGATTAGGTCGTAGCAAATGTCGAGCCATGGTCCTTCCGGGATAGGTAAAGGTTGGAGACTTCCAAATGGCTTTTTGGTCCTAGATTTTACGTGTTGACATGATCCACATCCGTCCACGTATTTGTTGATGAATGCTTTCATTGACGGCCAGTGATATGCGCGCTTTACCAGTGCTAACGTTCGCATTCTCCCCGGATGACCTGCTAATCTGCTATCGTGTCTAGAACGAAGGATGTGTAATTTCAAATCAGTGTCAGACGGAATAACAGCCTTGTTTTTGAAATATAAAATGCCATCAATAGTTTGATAGTCCTTGATATGCTTCGACATTGGCATTTCAGCACAAAGCCTAATCATCTCATTGATTTTCGGGTCGGACTTGCTCTTCATCTTTATAATTTGTAATATTTCTCTGTCGGTCATAAGCATTTGATTGTTATCTTCTTCTTCACTGTTGTTCTCTTCATCTTGTTCCAGCAATTCTTCTTCTTCAAACCATTTATCAATAATCTCTAATTCATCAATAAATGCATCAGCAGGCAAATTTTCGGGTTTTAGTAGCTGTCCAAATGTGAGCTTTGTTCCTTCAGCTGGGACTAAATCCGGTCTCCGAGATAACGCATCTGGCTTGGTGGATTGTCTACCTGGTCGAAATCTAATTTCAAAATCAAAGCTGCCAAGAATTTCGGCCCACCTTGCTTGCCGCCGTGTCAGTTCTTTGGTTGTCATCAAGGATTGTAAATTCTTATGATCACTATACACAATAACATTGAGGCGGTTTGGATTCCCCTCGAGATACTGTCGCCATTCTTTGAAAGATGCTACTACTGCCAATAATTCCTTGTCGAATATTTCATAGTTCCGCTCTGCCTGAATCAGAGATCTTGATAAGTATGCAATAGGATGTAGTTCATTGTCATCATCAGACACTTGAGAAAGTACCGCTCCTAGCGCATAGTCAGAGCAATCACATTCCAATACAAAAGCTTTGTATGGATCCGCAATTTTCAATACCGGGGCGGTGGTGAACGCAGTCTTGAGTGTTTCGAATGCTCTCTGACGTTGTTCATTCCATTCAAACGCAACATTCTTTTGTGACAGCTCGTGCAGTGGTCGTGCGATCTTTGAGAACTGATCAATGAATCTTCTGTAAAAATTTGCAAATCCCAAAAAGGTCTGTACTTCAGATAAATTTTTTGGGGTTGGCCAGTCTTTTACTGCTTTGACTTTGCTTTCATCCATCCTAATTTGATTCTTTGAGATGATTAATCCTAAATACGAAATTTCTTTCTTTGAGAATTTACATTTTTCAGGTTTTAACCATACATTTTGACGTCTTAATATTTCCAAAACTTCTTTCACGACCTCTTGATGATTAACTCCTGGACCGGTGTAGATTAATATGTCATCCTGATACGCAGCCACATTTCGGCCTATATGAGCTTTCAGTATATCTTGAATGAAGTACTGAAAAAATCCAGGCGCTCCCGTTGGTCCAAAGGGCATTGTTCGCGGTTCAAATTGGCCAGATTTACATATAAATGCTAGTTTTGCTTTGTCGCCTTCCCTGACCCTTAGATTATTATACCCATTCCTCATATCTAAACTCGTGAATTCATCTGCATTTAGTAGGCTATCTATTAGTTCCATTGTCAGTGGAAGGGGGTATTTGTTCTTTACAGTTACGGCATTGAGTCGTCTGTAATCGAAACAGGGTCGTAAATTTCCGTCTTTCTTGCCGGTAAATAAGACAGGAGCTGCCCAAGGAGAAGTTGTACGGCGAATTGTTCCATTTTTCAGTCCTTTTTCAAGCATCTCATTAAGCACTTCAGTTTCTTTCGGTGATAAAGGAATAACTTTTCCTGCTTGTGGCGATGCTCCAGGTATCAAATCAACTCTGAAATCATATGGGCGATGAGGTGGTAAAACGTCAGAATTGCTCTTTTCGAACATAGGTAAATAGTCGTGATAGCATTCGGGTACGAGTTCAGCCGCGTTCTTAGTAGGTGAGTCCTTCACTTGATCTGCTGCTATCTTCGCAGACAGGTTCCATGACGTTTTCATTACATCAATCATTGATTTTGTCGGTTGTTGTAAAGTTCGTAGTTGATCCATCACTTTGTTTTGACGATTTAGGCTTGAGTTGAGTCGTTGGATAGCATGCTGTGGTTGAAAAGAAAAACGCTTGCCAGCATGTTCATTCACATTTGAGATTGAAGAATGTTTACACGTACTCTGCGGGGGCTGTGACGAACTCAACTTGAATTCAACCCCCTTGTCATGGTGCCTAGCTTGCCTCGTAGGATCCCGTCTTTCGTGGTCCTCCAAGGGGTTTTTCGGCACCAACAAAGCTGCCTTACGGTCAGCTGCAGTTTCATTTCGTTTCTCTTGTTCCGGCAGTTGAATGTGTTCGTTCGAATTCGTGTGTGTTAAGTTTTCTACATGATGTAATGGCTTGCTAGCTGCTTCTTTTTCGTCATTTGAATAATTAGAAATATACGCACATTGCGGGGGTGTTAATGAGTTTTCAGGCTCCACCCCCTCGTCAAGATTCCTAGCATGCCTCATAGGCTTCTCCTTGTGGTTCCTCGAGGCTTTGTCCGGTCTTGACGAAGTTGATTCTACAACTGCAATGAGTGAATGATTTTCCTTGAGTTGACCGTTTTTCCAATCAATCTTTTCAAAATTTTGTCGTATCCAAGGCATTCCAAGAATTATGTCGTACTTGTCGCGCAATTCAGTGATTATGAAGGTGGTTGGTGTTGATTCAATGGAGTTGACACAGAGGTCAACAGTATGGGTGATTCTTGACTCGTGACCACTAAAACCAGTTACACTTCTGGTTTGAGGTAATGGGTCCATCTTGAACTTGTTGGCAGAGACAAACCGGTGGCTCATTGCTTCATGTGTAGCACCGCTGTCTACTAAGGCTCTTGCAACAATGGGGGTGGCACTCTTAACTTTGAAAATAGTAACAAAATCAATGATTCGCGTATCTTTTATTTCAAGTGAATTTAAGCTACTACAATCTTCAGTTAAGTAATTACCGCTCGAGTGTGGCACCACTAGCACTCCCGAGCGCCTCCATTTTTTGAGGCTTCAGCTCTTCCATCGTCCTTCTCTTCTTCCTTGACACCATCCACTTCAGCAACTTTACTTTTGAATTTCCCATAACCTCCATATCCTCCTCTACCTCTCCAACCTCCTCTACCTCCACGTCTTTTTCTAGTTGGACAGTCTCTAATAAAATGATCATCTTTACCACAACTATAACACATTCCCATTGCTCCTCTCTTGTTATACTCCTCATTTGATATGTTAACACGATAAGCCGAACAATCCATTGCATCTGGATCAGTAATAGTGGTTGAGGTTGAAGTTGTGTTGGTCGAAACAATTGGGTGGTGCGTGTTGGAGTCTCTTTTATTAATTTCATTATCAAGTTTAATAGCTAACTTTGCCATTTCTTCAACTTCCTTGAATTTGTCCCGTACCATATGCACCGTGATTTCTTTCTTTAATCCTTGCTTAAATTGAGATAGTAATACATTCTCAGGCCATTTAACTATCAACGCTAATTCCGAAAACTTAATCCAATAATCTACCACTGCCTTTGTTTGAGTTAACGCCCTCATTTCTTTTTCTGCTTTAGCCAATCTTTCAGAGTCAAAGAACGTCGCTTTAAATGATTCAATGAATTTTTTCCAAGTAACTTGTTTCATTTTATCTTGGTCGAGTAGTTGATCGGTAAAATTTTGGCTCCAAATACTGGCTTTCCCATCAAGGTAAGATAACGCGAACGCAACTTGAGCTTGTTCGTTCACAAATGCAGCAGCATTCATTTGCATATATAAGCAGACCTGATTAACATAAACTTCGGCTTTCTGTCCTTTAGTACCATCATATTTATTCGGAGTGGCGATCTTAGGAGGCTTTATTTGACTAATCGTTTGCGGAACAGAGGTCTGAGCGATCGGGGCGGAGCTGTGAGGTAGTTGAGTGGAGGTAGTGCGGGTTGTTTCAAATTGACGTAGTCGTTGTTCTGCTTCGTCACTTCTTCTCTCAGCTTCTTCTCGTTTCTGCGATTCTTCAGCTAAGCTTGCTTTGACCTCTAAGAATTGAGTGTTTAATTCTCTCATTTGCCGTAAAATCTCGGCCATAGAGGGCTGTTCGTGTTCTGGATTCATTGCGGTCTCTTCTGTCTCGTAGAATTCTTTTTCCGATGACTCCGAGTCCGTTGAGTTAGAGGGAAGCTTAAAGTTTGGCGTTTTGGAAGGATGCAGTGGTGTTCGAGATTATGCGGGGTATAAGTTATCTTCTTTAAATGTTACTTCTGTGGTAATACTGAGTAATCAACTTTCTTCTAACTTTGCTTGCGGAGTGCAGATTAAGTTTATACTTTAATTTAACTTTATTAACTTTGAAAATCTTTCTTCTTAACTTCTTTTAACTTTCTTCTTAATCGTTCGTTTTGATTTCTTCTTACTTTTGGTGATTCTTCTCTTGGATCTCTTTTGATGAGACTTAGCAATATGTTGTAGCTTCGAGAGGGAGATGCAAGAGAAGCTTTAAGGGTGGTCTCGTGAATATAGTAGCACTACAAGAAACATAACATTTTCTGGGCAGAAAATTAAATTATTTGTATACAAAAATCTGGAAAGGTCAGAAACAGAGCAAAAAATATGAAAAAATGTGCATTCTGTTCCTTGTTACACTGCAAAGATAATATATTTTTCCATGGTGAAAAATGATTGAAACCAGCAATTGCAATGGCATGCTCCATATTGGTCCAAAAAATCTGAAAAAATCAGGTAAGTAAAATTGTGTGATGTTCTTTCTGGTGGGAGATTTTGGCGGATACAGAAAAATTCTAGCACTCCGTCTGTTAATTTCCCAGATTTTTCGGCAAGATAGACAGAGATGCAGAACTTGCGCACTCATTTAAGCCTCCAAAATTAACAAGAACAAGCCAGAAAAAAAATCATAAGTGAAGGACAGCATTCCCTTTGTTGAACGTTTTTTTCGGGATCTTGCTGGCTCAGTATGTATACCATCACATGTGTATTGTTACAACTATATATATTATGCTGACATATGTACAAGGCTCCAAAATCACCCAGAAAAAATTTTGCAACACAACAAAGGTTGTGCCATTATGTGGAAAAAAATTCAGGATAATCCGTCCACATTTGATACATTGGTGACCCAAAATACATTTACAATTTATTTGGCAAACAGAGAACAACTTTTGGTGTTATACCTTGCATATATCCAAGACAAAGGCACCAAAAAATATGAAAAAATCACCAAACATCACAAAGGGCATTTTTGATCTGTTCTGATTTTTCCGGATTTTTTGAACTGCTGTGAGCTTCCAAAAACCAGAAAAAGTATCAGGAATTGCTTGCCGAGTTACTTCTGAGTAAAACACTCTAAGCAAGTTGAAAAAAACGTTCAAGGACAAACAGCATTGTATCTCTCTGCAATCTGTTTTCCAAGAATTTTGGGCTAAAACTGGGCCCTAAATTTTAGAAACAATTTTTCATCAATCATTTTAAAATAAATGCAATCATTTTTCACCATGGAAAAATATATTATCTTTGCAGTGTTAAAAAGCCTGTCTGAAATTATAAGTTTCATTAACTTTTTTGAATGGGTAATCAACACTTCAGAAGATTCTGATCTTCACAAGCAAGCCAAAGTTTTGAAAGACTGTGTTTTGAAAGACTGGTTGCATAGATTTTAGGCAGGATAAGATTGCATATAATTAGGGGGGCTCAAGTCAAGATTTTCAAGGTGTTTACTTGAAAAATTGGGGAAATCTTTTTACAGTACCATTCCCCTGTAGACGTATTTCCTGTTTTGTAAAACAAGATAGTAAGCAGTGGGCAACAGAAATCAACAGCTTCTTAAGAAACCATCAATCCATACCCTGGTTTCTTTTGGGGGGGTTTGCTACTTATTGTATCAGTCTTGACAATGATGCCTTTCTTTTCTTTTTCACTTGTATGTCTAGGTTTCCTTGTTTGATAGACATTTGAGTTTTCTTATCACTGTAAGTTTGTGCACATTTTCTTCTCCTACAAATTTGGGATGTTATCAAAGAAATTCTGAATTCATAAAATTTATACAAAAATTTATGAATTTGGGATTTCTTTTTTATGGTCAAAGCTGCAAAATTGCTCGATGACCTGAGCCCCCCTCTATTATGCACAAACACTGAGCCTCAAGTCTTAATGGCCTAGCCTTTGATTTGTAGAATGAATAATTCTTTGTATATTGACATTTATGCATAATTTCATGTGTTTTAACCTATCCCTTAACTACCTGACTTTGGGTGATTTGTGGAATTGCATAGCCTGGGTGTTCCCCCTAAATATGCAATTGTGCAGGTTTGACTGTAGCTCACAAGTGTGCCTTTTCTGAATTCACCAAGGCATAAAACATAATGGTAGAGGAATTGTGAGAAGTCTGTTTGGTGCAATTGGTGTCATTGCCAACACCTTTTGGCTGAAGGCTCTAACACACCATTGAATTTCAACACTCAAACAGATGTTATATGATGTTTAATTAGTCAACAATACCTTGAGTCTGGGAAAAAGATTAAACAAGGTCTGAGATGCAAGAACACCATGAATTTCTCATTCCAAGATACTGGCTGTGTGGGGCAAAAATGATTGGACACCGTCAAGGGGACACTGTGCACATGAAGTTTTTTTGCACTACATATGCAAAATCATTCCAGTTGATGTCAGAAATTATCTCAGGTAATGTCAAATATATGATTAAAAATGCTACATTATGCAGCAAAAAGGGTGAGCCCTTTCGACCAAACATCAAGTGCAACATTCAGTTCTAGACTCGGCGTGCACTTTGAGAGTGACCGGGGCGGTTTTGTCAATTGACCACCATGGCTCGGTCGAGATGCCCGGTAACGCCCGTGGCCCGATCCAGCCCTCCTGGTTTTGACTGTGACTGTCACTTGGTTTCCATCTCGATTAGTTTCGAATCCCACGAGTCTTCCAGCTATAGTGGCTCTCAAACCTGCCCCGGTTTTCAAAAAACCCAGTTGACCCAGTTTACTATTTACTCTATCGAATCATCCCAAACATTCTTCCTGAAATCGAATTCAGAGTTTAAGCGATATGGATGCTAAAGAACTCGAAACTTACGAATATCAACTCAGTCAGGTTCGTTTGTCTCATCTCTTATCATCTTCCATTCCAAAAGCTAAAATCCAAGATGTTTTCTCGATTTTGATACATTTAGGTCAATCTCGCTTTAGAAAAAGATTCATCCAATGCCGAATTTCTAAGTCTGAAAGAAGAACTTGTCAATTTGATTAGCTTGACAAAAGATTTCTTAGCTGCTCAATCAAGTTCAAAGAATACAAATCAATCGAACGATGACGCTAAAGCTTCTCAAACAGATCCTTCATCTAATCCATCTAACAAGAATGGTACTCAAGCCAAATCAACAAAGGAAAAGGCTAAACCTTCTGCATCCGCTACTTCAAACGTTCTTTTAAATCCTGGTGACACTTGCATGGCCAAGTACGCTGGTGATGGCAAATACTATCCAGCCAAAATCACAACGTCAGTTTCTTTTCATTACTGTTCTCGTTTTCTAATGTATGCTGATAACGTTTTTCGCATCGAACACAACATCCTTCATTTTGTACTTTCCCTCTGATCCAGGATCGGTGGGTCGTCAGATACCCGAATCTATACGGTTGTCTTTAAGGGGTATGATACCACTGAATTGGTAACGGCATCCGAAATCAAACCTGTGACGGATCCTAAGAAACGATCCTTAGTAGAAAATGAACAAGAGTCAGACAAAGATCGTAAAAGGAAGAAAAACGAAAAGAAGACTGAAAGTAAAGCGGCCAAAGCAGCGGAACAGATGGAAAAACAAAAGTCTTGGCAAAGTTTTGCAAAGAAGAGTGTTAAGAAAGGTGTACATATTCCTGGAATCGTGAGTGTCTTTTCAACTATCTTTTAGATGGTTTTAATTCTAATGTTGTTGATGTTTGTCTCACAGGTAGGTGAATCGATGTTTGCCTCACCTGATAATCCGTTTGGAAAGGGTATGTGGTCTTTACCTTTATAGATTTTGCCTGGTTCTCGCTTCTATTAAATTCAGATATGATCAATTGAACCCACATATCAACAATACTTCATACGCTCTTGGATTATTTCTTGGCAGAAGCAGCAGCAGCAGCGAGGCTACTATCTATAATGTTTCTTGTGGGGTGTTCCTCTTCTCTTCTCTTGGAGACTAAGATGCTTTGCTGAGCTATTTCTTTCTACATGCGCTCTCAAAGCTCAATTGGCTTGCGGCTTGCACACGAAGCCTCTCACTTTTTGATATCGAACAGTCTGGTTATCACTTGCACTACCCATGATTTCGACCATATATCATTCATTGCCATTGTTTTTGTGAAGCAAATTGACTGATCATGATTCCTTGTTTACTATTCTCGTTCTCTAGTTGGTGTCGTTGGATCCGGTAAGGGTATGACACAGTATGGCACGAAACAACGACATAAATTCAACGGGAACGGTGCCGAGTGAAGATCCGTTCAACTACCACAATTGGGCATCAACAGGCACGATTGAACCGGTTCAAATGTGCCGGTTGCCAGTCCCTCGTGGTCACACTATTCAAGTCGAGACTCAAAGTCACGATGCTCAGCTAATGGATCCTCTTTTGTGTGGGACCGCGCTCTACCAAAACAAATCCTCTCCAGTTTCTCCTATATGGTTTGTATGCTTAGTCTTTCCCAATGTTAACACTATCTTCTTCTTTTTACATTGACCATCCTATGGCCTTAGATGCAATACTACTTCTTTGGTATAGGCCATCAAGTCTCTCTTCAATCAAAAAATCCTTTAAACAAACAGGAGGGCTGGTTTCATCTATCAGCTATTTATGAGTATGATACATCAAGATCTACAAGCTCTTTATATTGCAAAAAATAGGAATGGTGAAAAAACTTTTGAGGATGAGTCTTGTTTCTTTTCCTTTCTTTTACAATTATCCTATTATCTTTCATGAACTTATTGTAGATCACAATTTGAATTGAAGTCTTTTGACACATTTAGCTGCTATCTACTTATCTTTTCCATGTATGCTGATTGTTGACATGAAATTTTGAGAGTGAGATGGATTGAATCTGATTTGCGTTTTGGGTATTTATGGTCTTATAAACTCAATCAGACTTATGAGCTATTGAACTCAACTTTCTTTTTGTGAGCGTTTCATTGCGTCTGATCACTAACGTCAGGTAGGACCAAAGAGAATGCAGACTTAATTCTTGGCTTGAAGAAGCTGCAGAAGCTTGACGACATCAAGGTTTTCAAAGTCTTCACTAACGTAGACTTGGTGAGGCTAATCTGGTAATGTAAAACAAAGTACATTTGGTAACAGGCTTTGGGACCAACGGGTCCTTCAAGTCCAAATCCCTAAAAGTATTACAATTGTTCACTTCATTTACCTGAGATAGATTCAATCTATTCCTCTATTCACATTCCGTTAGAGTCATCTTTGGCTCGTAAAGGGACTTGACGCCTCCGAGTGGGACTCGCCTTCTGACTAGGGTCACTTTAGACTTGCTCGTGGAACACAGGGCCTATGTCGAAATGACTATGTAAATAAAAGTCCAGTCTCCCAATTTCATCACTTCTATGTACAAAATAATGGCTTGCAACGAAAAAGGAAGTGGTCACACTAGGAAGAAAACTTAGTCACATGACTACAAATAATCTGTCAAACACATCTCACTGTAGATATCCAACAGAGTCAAGTTCAACATGTGGCTATGTTGGATCATGACACGCTCTCCCTTGAGTCTCGTTGTGACCTCCCATGAATTGACTGTGCGAGCCTTTCTTACTCCCACCCAGACCACAAAACCTCTCAATTCGCAACACGTTATAACAATCTATTTATTTTTTATCTTACCAAATTCAAGTCTCCCGATGGCCTTCCTAAAGGCATTTGTTTTTGCGGCTTTGATGGGTGGGTAAACTACGTGTAACGACTCTCGCCCCTATCCTGCGTCTTAGTAGACCCACTAATGCCTTCATTCATGGGTACAACCGTGATTTCTACTGCTTTTATCCCAGTCTCACACGATGCCATGTAAGTACATAAATCGCAGGTCCTTTTTTCACTGAATCCAATTGCTGAATAACAGTAGCCAACGGGTCACAGGTATCATCTATTGTGCCATCCGACAAATACTTTGCAAGTGTAGTCTGTCCAAGTAAACCCAAGGAAATATCGTCAAGACTTACGGATAGATGAAACTGACACGCTAAAAGACGCTAGGCATAAACTTTGTATAAATTATCATGTCCTAAAACCAAACAACACCCTACGGGGTGGCTAGCGGTCCACAATAATAGTACAATATAAAAAACAAAACAAAAACTACTCATAAGCTAAAGAAAGATAAAAAATCACAATAAAAAACAGTTAAACAACTATTTTATGATGTACATTCTAGAATTAAGTGTCAAACATATGTTTACCTGTATAACACAACAAACATTAGGAATAAAAAAGTAAAATGAAAAAGTTTTTTATATTGTTTTCTTAGAGAACACTACTTTTTCGAACTAAATATGAAATTAATTTTACCCAAATAATCTCCCAGGGCGGGAAGGGTGGGATTTTTTCAAAAAATACTTGCTGTTGAAGATTGTAGTTTGACGATATAATGAGGAAAAAGGAAACTTGATAAAAAGTGGTCAACGAGTAATGGATGGAATTTCGATGGTAAACAGGAATGATGTCATTTTTCCAAAGGTAAAATAGCCATTCAAACCCGGACCCGACAATTACTAAACATCCAAAACTCGAAGTCCCTATTTCCCGATATTCCAATCAGTAAATAAGCAAGTTACCTACACCTAGAAATATCGTCAAGACTTACGGATAGATGAAACTGACACGCTAAAAGACGCTAGGCATAAACTTTGTATAAATTATCATGTCCTAAAACCAAACAACACCCTCTCCGACCCGCCTATTATAAAAGCGTATTTAAAGAGTGGTGAAGAAGGGAGGAGTAGAAAAAATTTAAAACAAAGAGCCAGAATCAATGTCAGTTCAAGAATCCGAAAAAGCTCAATAACAAAAAATTTCAAAAAAAAGATGTAACGTAGAAATATGCTCTTCTTGTTAAAAGAAATGAACAAAAATTTCTATTCAGACGTAACTAAGATTAAAAAATCTTTTCACTAAAAAATGCCAAAGAAAACTTCCTTAAGAAGAAATCTAAGAGACATGGCAGACAAACTGCATTACACACTTGAAAAGGTTCAAATGAAAACTCACATCAAATAAAAATAACTGAAGCACCGACATGCGCAGGCTGACCAATCACGTGATTTTGTGAGTCTGGCAATCTTAACGCAACATGTCCACGAACGTAGATACGAAAGGCCTCTGAAGACCATCTTCCTGCAGACTGAATAAACTCCATAGAAGCACCTGACTGTGCTAAAGCAGTTGCACCACCAGACCTAAGAGAATGCCCCGAAAAAGACTTGTCGAACAGAGAATGAAAACGTGATAAAAACCAAGATCTTGACGGAATGGAACCATTCGAAGTTAAAAACAATTCTGATTTTGATAAAAATAATAGATCTCGAGAGCGTAAATATGATTTCATTCGAATAATTGGACATGCAGATGAATTCTCAAAAAATTGAATGATCACTGAAACCCCCGTGAACCCAGAGTCGCATTTCGAATAAGGAAGAATGTATTTAAGGAACTTTCCACAGACTGAAAATTTTAGAGAACAACGGCGGATAATTTTCTTCTCATTAAATAACCTTTTCAAATCTGGAATAGTAAGTTCGCCCAAACGGTGTAAACCACCAAAGCCTATGCTTAGCAAAACTAGAAACAAACGGTTGTCATGAGAAACACCTAAACTTGAAACAGCATGTTCAATCTGATTAATTGTAAGAGGTTCTTTTCGATGAACTGGCTTCGATAAAGTTTTTAAACATCCTTTCAAAGTCTTGTTCACTAATTTGTTCTTCGTTTCGCATCTTACTTTTGGATATTTGAGATTAAAAACGAAGTAGATTCCAGTTAAATAGATTCGAACTGATCTAGGGGAAATTTTTCTGCAAGTATATGAAACGTATTCACAAAGAGTATCACAATTAGGATTAAAAAGATATCCGAATTGCAAACAAAAACGATAAAAACTTCTAAAAGCAGATTTGTACTTTTGATAAGTTGAGATATTAATGATAGCCTTCTGATCTTGTTTGACTAATAATTTGATGTGATTAACTGAAGATAGTGTCGATGGTTTTATCAAAGGTCCCGACGCCATGATAAAGCCGGGTTATTAAAATGTTCTAAGTTTATTTCGATACCACCTGCTCCTAGAACAGGATCGATTTTAAGAAGAGAAATAGACGAAGGATAAAATTCTCTTTTCACAGCGTCTGTTAACGAATGAGATAAAAGATCTGCGCAGGTATTTGTCAATCCAGCAATATGAGCGACCTTTACTTCCACTTGACAATCAACCATCCGTTGAACAATGTAACGAAAAAGAGGACGAATGAGTTGGTTAGGACGGTGTGAATTAAAAAGATGAAAAACGTTTTTGTTATCAGTTTGCACATAAATCCTTCTTGATCCTGCGTTGATTCCTAAATCAATGGCCGCCAAAACAGCTAACAACTCTGCCCAAAAGATATGACGAGAAGGTAGTGGTAACTTGTGATAATAAGCTTTCCTTGAACCAGGCTCCCACACTCCAATACCCGTTGGACATGCGTCGACATAGAATAACGAATCAGCTTGAAGAGCAGACCAAGTTGAGGATTTCAGGACCAAAACTCCGTTGCATGATTCAAAATAATCAATTAACCACCAAAGATCGCCCTGATTTTCCTTATTAAGATGAATAGAGAGAAACCGTTCCGTCTTTCCACCCGTCTTTTCATAAAGACTTTGCAATGCAAATCTACCTAAGGGCATTGAGTTAAAGCCCCAAGATATCCAGCCCTGCATGGATTGCCAATCTCTAAGCGAATGACTTGGAGTAGACACAAACTTTTTGATCAAATCTATCATTAATAGCTTCTTGTCCGCTTCTAAATACACACTCATCTTCTTAGAATCTACGATGTGACCAATAATCTCTAAGACCGAACCGTGAACTTGCTTTTTCCAAACCCAAGGTACCCCCAAGATGTCAAAAACCATGAGTAATTTAGCTTGGGGACCTGGAATCCTGTGATCCTTAAACGTGATCCAATCGTCGGCAGCCGCAGCGGACCAAACGTCGTCCATCATACAGTTAAGAGACTTGATATGAAAAATTTCTTCCGCTATCCAAAGGACAAGCGAGAAAACTCCACACCAGATGTGTGGAGAGGCTGAAGATCCAAAAGTGAGGTTGTGATCGATTCTGAATTTCTTTTTGATGCGTAGAACTTGTCGAATTTGGTATTGAAGATGAGCTGGAAGAGTCCTAAAAGCACCTTCCACGTTGGATTTGAAAATCGTAACGTCCCCGTGTTTTTTCTTCAACTCGATTAAGAAAGGCATCCACAATTGAAGTGAGTCGTACGAAACTTTGATTTTGTCTTTATCAATTAAATCATTTGGAGACGGTTTGCCAAAACTCATATTCGAACAAACTCTCATCTTGTCCGAATCTTTCTTTGAAGTCATCAACAGAGGAATGACTTTCATACCAGGTAACAACGTCAAAAATTCTTCGGAATAGCGACCTTTGGCAATTTCCTCCTCACATTGTTTTTCCAAAAGCTCTTGGTTTTCGAAACAAGTTTTGTGATTCGGAATGTCCACAATTTCTGACGACGGAAGACGAGATGAAGGCCAAAATCCTTCCCTAAGACCTTTTATTGCCGACTTCACAAACGGTTGATTAGGATGGAACTTCAGTAATTGTTCCATCTTATCAATATTAAAAGGTGTTTGAATTGTAAATAAATAATGAAACCGTTTCAAAGCAAATGCCGCATCTTCATCTTCTTCTAAAGAAGGAGCGTCCGGAAACGGTTCCGCAGTTAAACTAGATTCGATGGCTGCTGAGAAGCCAAGAGGGTTCATACCATCCCATTGATACCCCCTAAGATACCTCTCTGAAGTATATTCTTCAGGAGTGATTGCATCCGCGGTGTTTTGCACCACATCCCCGGACATTCTGTAAAATACTTTTTGGTCAGCCACAACTCTCTCAAAGACACATCAAAAACACCAGAGAAAACGAAGAAAAGTAAGAAGGAAAAATACCAACACAAAGGTGTAGCCTACTGCAATCCGCATCTGAGAACGAACAGTTCTCAGGAGAATTGTATGCAAAACAGTACTGTTCCGCATGCTTGACTCCCTTCGCGCTAGTAATCCCCAAACCATTCTTATGCTTAAACTCAGGTGTGTAATGAGCTCCAGGAGTAGCCGGTTTTGACGTTGAAGGACCTGCCTGAAGAGCTCCTTTTCTACGAGAAGGAGCTTGGACAGCAGGCTACTCCAAAAAGTAAGTCACACATCCAAAGAAATATATCAATAAAGATTACTTACTCGTGAAAACAAAGAAGAAGCAACCGGATTGACAAAAGGCTGATTATAACGAGCGAAAGAAGAAGGAGCCACCAGATTGCTAGAACGTTGATCGTATGCACTACCAAAAAATTGCGTCTTAAGGACGTCGAAATCTTTATGGTTCCAATCTGCAAAGCAAACATATCTTCGATCGGCCACTTGATTCCTAAACGCTGCGTTGTAATCCGCAATGTTTCTCCAATTTGCTCTAATGCCACCAGACCAGAACTGAGATTTAATATATTTAGAATACTCTGAAATAAATTTTCCACAGTCCGGAAAGGCCATCTTCGTAGCTTTCTTGAATATTCTGAAGTAATGCTCCCACTCTGCCAAATCATCGTTTTCTTGAGTAAGAAATTTTGACACTTCAAGACCTTTCTCTTTTCCCGACGCCATAAAAGTCGCGTCTCCCTTCTTCTTGTTAAGAAGCTCTCCTTTGATCCTCCGAAGATCAATGTATTTTCCCAGAAGTAGTTCTTTTCATAGAACTTCAGGAAAATAAGCCGGCTTTCCATTTCGATTGAAACCTCTAACGGCAGCCACAATGCTAGACTCATATCCTTTGACGTCAGCAGCAAAAAGACGGGCCCCCGGAGTAAACTCGATTTCATCTTCAGTGGTTTCCACCTTCTTCGTAATGAAGGCAAATTTTTTGTTGTCCTTTTCAGATTTCTAAGTTGAATCAGATGAATTAGAAGAACTTTTTTCACGACGACGGCGAGAACGTTTCTTCCCCTCAGATTTTCCTTGATTGTCGAGAAGCAAGTTGATTCGATTTTGAGCTTCCACATTTTTTCTTGGATAGGACAGCCATCCTGTCTTTGACTGAAAGCACACCTGACTGAGACGGCGGACGATCTCCAGAAGATCCTTGGATTTGATCACCAGAGTTCGTAGGATGCTGAACTCCAGAGTTCCCATGCTCAGCCGGTGAAGCATGTCTTGAAAGGTCGGGAGGATAAACCGGGTTCGTTGGAGGAGCAAAGATATATAATCTATCTTGGTCTGATCTTGGAGTAGACGTGGGTCTATCTCCTTGGTTCGCGAAAAACCGGTCTTTTAGCAGCACTGTCCTTTCTAACCAAGTCATATGCAAATTCCGACCAGTGTCTGTACCAGTTTTTTGAAGAGTAAGGCAGGATCTTCGCAAACTGGTTTCTAAGCTCCAACATTGACGTATTGTTCGATCCATCTGATGAGAGATATGATTCTCGAAGCTCATCAATCTTGGCCGCAACAGTAGCAGCTTCGTCATAAAGGACATCATCACTTGACATAATCTATATCGGTCAACGATGGAACCTCCGCAACAAATCTCCAAAAAACTACGGTCAACAGCTCCAAAAAATACCACTAAATGTCTAGAACTTTGATAACTTTTTTCTGCTAATGATACTTTTTAGAAAAACCTTCTCTTTTTCAAAAAATACTTGCTGTTGAAGATTGTAGTTTGACGATATAATGAGGAAAAAGGAAACTTGATAAAAAGTGGTCAACGAGTAATGGATGGAATTTCGATGGTAAACAGGAATGATGTCATTTTTCCAAAGGTAAAATAGCCATTCAAACCCGGACCCGACAATTACTAAACATCCAAAACTCGAAGTCCCTATTTCCCGATATTCCAATCAGTAAATAAGCAAGTTACCTACACCTATAAAATTTGCAAAATGGCCCTTAAGAACAGGAGCTTGATATATTGTAAAAGTTGTAGGATAGATCTGGACAGATGCTCCGGTTTAATGGCCGAACAAATGCTTCAGTGGTCTCATTATTGACGAGTCGTTTGAAAAATGCTCCGGTTGGATGATCTATACCTCAAGGAGATTTGGGAAGACGGGTATTTGTGTGGTAACATGGGTTCCCACGCCGCAAGGTCTCCATGGCGCAACTGGTTAGCGCGTCTGACTGTTACTTGCAACGCGATCAGGAGGTTGGCAGTTCAATCCTGCCTGGGGACGAACTTTTTTTGAGGTTAACAGCTCTTTTCAAACAGCTGGCGATGAACCACCTTTAGAAGCTTTAGAGGCGTCGATGCTTTTGTCGTGCTCATCAGGGAAGTGCGTGGCCGGGAGAAGACTTGGGTCGTGTTGTAGCTGGGTCCGGTAAATTGCGCAACTTTCACAGTTTCTTGACAGGCTCTTTCATTCGCCATCTGGATGGATCTCATTGGGAGAGGTCTCGAAGGCTTGTGTGATTCTTTTTTGGTGACAACGCACGATTAATCAGTATCATAGAAATGTCAATAGTCTGTTTCAGCATCGAGTTGAAAATTGCAAAGGAGGATACAACTCATATGATAGATACTTAGAGAGGTCAAACAAGTTTATATACAGGCCATTGATAATGGAAACAACAAAAACGATGGAGATAGATCAAAATCCTATGAAATGTGCTAGCAGTAACAACCTTTAAGTCCCTTCAATCCTAATATCGTTTTGCAAAACTTTATTTACGTTTCCCTAATTGATTCTGCTATCACCCAAAATGAAAAAAATCGAAACCCATTTGAAGTAATAAAAATAAAGATAACCATGAACCCCAGAAGTGAATCAAGAGAATGACGAGAGAAAACCATCGAAACAAGATAAAGGCCAGAGAGAGTGTGAGAAGATGGAGTAGAAGACAAGAGCAGACGCTAGATACGAGAACAAGAACCCAATATATTTCCAAGCGGAAAATCCTATGCGGCCGATGCCCTCAAATTACCATACCAAGACTTTGCCCGAGTGATCACAGTGGCAGTGGAATTGGCCGCTTCGACAAGTTTGGTCTTCTTGCGTTCGACCATGGGAACGAAGTTGGTGTCTGGAGCAAGTTCTATTTGGATAGCGATGGGGCTTGACTCTGGAGTGTGGATCTGGTCGACACCCTCGGACGAAGATGTACGTGAAGTGGCGCATGAAGTGAGTGATGGGATGTTGCGGTCCATATTCGTAACTCGCTCCACTGAAGAAGCAGGTAAGAAGGGAGCGCAGATCAAGATGAGGTCCTTTTCATCCACTCGGAGCTCGTGGTCGAGAAGCATTAACAGCTCTTGTTCCTGTGGTGATGAAGAATATAACAAGTGAATAAAAAGGCCTGTAAAATCTCTGAAGGATGAACACGTACCATGAGGTTGACTTCGTTCAAAGTAAAAAGACCACTCCATTTGACCCAGTGAACGTTGCGGGGGCAGCAGTCGTTACAGTATTTAGCTGCGGCGATTAGGCATGCTAAGAAAAGACGGTGATAGGTGCATTGCATGCCTTTTGCAGCCTTGGCACCTTTGAGTCGCTGGCGAAGTCTGTCAAGGTAGACAAGTGTCATAAGAAGGGTAGGAGCTTGGGCGTTAGAGCGTGCAGCGGTTAGCTTGATGAAGGTGGCCAGAGATGGGACATTTGATTTGTTGGTTTCGTTAGTAGGTTCTGTACTGGTGGATTCTGATGATAGCGCGTCAGGTGCGGCTTCTTTCAATTTACGTGACAAGGAGCGTCGAAAGCTAGATTTGATGGGGGTAGTGGGTGGTGTAGGCAATTGCGCTGGGTCAGATGGTGTGGCAACCACTGCCAAAGTGCGCTCGGCCACGTATGCTAAGATATAAAAGAACAGACGTTAGTGAAAGGGTTTTCGAAAGGTGATTTTCAAAAGACGTACAAATCAACTCGTCATTCAACGGTGCCTTCAAAAGGCTGAGCAGAACAGGGTCGTGCATATACCGCGGAATGAGTGACGCGGGATGTCTTCGCTGCATGCTGGCTGGAATGATAGAAGATGACGGCGCAGAATCGGAGCCGGCCGACGCGACAGGTGCAAAAGTTGATTGTGTAGAGCTCATCTTGTGATAGTCTTTGCTTTAAAGGCACAATAAGTTTAACAGTCACACACGAGGAGTAGAGAGGGTAAATAAGCAAAAGGATTGAACAGGTTTAGATCACGATACGAGAGAACGATGATGCGAAAAGATTGAAGTTAACGAGTTGCTAGAGGGGTTGATATGGCTGAGTAGTGCAAGCAAGGTTTTGAAGTTTTTGTGCAATGGCAGAAGAGTGTTAGTGTGACAGATGTTATGACTAAGTTTAATGTAGGAGCCGGCTCGAGGGAAAAAGAGAAAGCCGAAAAGGACAACGAACGGACGGCTATTTGTAGGTGTGAGAATCGATGATTGGAAGAGATGGCCAGGATCTGCTTTGAGGCCAATAGAAGCGCGATTTGCCCTCAATCGCAATTTGGACCCGCGAGTCGCTGATGTCCGTGTGCTGGTTTGCTTGTGAGGGCGCGTTGAGGAAGCAGGGACGTGAGGAAAGGCACTGCCCCAGAGTAAATGAGATGGCTGCAATGGGTGTGGCGGGTAGAGTCGAGATGTTGAGTGTGCGTTCTAGCCAGGGTGTAATCAAGAGTTCAGGCGTTTTAGCGCGGGTCTACAGTCCATAAATGGATCCGCTTGAGGGCATTTGCTGGGCTCCCTGAAGAGGTCTGAGCTGGGACCGTTATTGTTTCGCGAACGAGATGGAAAGATGGCTTTGATTGCAATCCTGACCGACCCGAAAAATGATGACGTTCTTATTGTTTGGTGAATCCGCTATGTTGGAAACGCGAGGAAATAATCAATGGTGAATATTTATCGAGATTGGCAATGGTGGGCAGGGGTAGGGGAAGCAAGCCAACCATTGGTTGTATGTATGTCAAGAGATGTCAAGTCTTTCCATATCTAGTGTGCATTGGCCAGTAATGCTCGAGACCAGATACCTTCTTGACATGGAAGACCGGGCTTGACCATCCATCATCGAGATACCTAACTGGCGCATAAGGCAAAATTCAGAAAGACGCTTCACTTTCATTTGAGGCAAACTGACCATGCCACTTTACTCGTGAAGTTTGCGGTCTCAACCACAAGACTGCCTCTCGTGGTTCCAGCCTTAGCCTTCCACGGACAAACCTGATCAGTGAGGCGAGATTGCATAACTACTTGTTTCGATCGCAAGCATATTTCTGGCACATCCATGACTGCCTAGTGTCCTGTCATGACGCGCGCCGCATCTGAGCTCTGATTCGATAAGAAGCATATTTCATATTAGCATAGGATTTGGTGTGACATCACCATGCTTATAAAGGGAACTCACTGTAACAAGTTTTGTTGTGGACCACTCCACGAATCCTTCGATGTAATAATGAATGAATGAAAAGTTCAGATACCTGATTTCTTCATTGAAAGGTCTCTAAAATCAAATCCGGCGCAAAGTCCCACATTTTCCTCATGTGCTCATCATCGGCAAATGTAAAAGCTGAAGCTTGCGTGGGTCTGTGTGGTTCATAGAAGCTTTGTTAGGGCCTGTTTACTGCTGCTGACTGATGCTGACTGATTGTGAATGGTTGGACGCGTTCTCAACTTCTCACCTCTCAAGATGATGTACAAATTAGTTTGATCAAGTCTATGCCGTTGATACCCGCTCGTGTGCTCGATAGTGTGCTTTTGCTGTTTCCCCACCCTTTGAGATCTTGGCTTGATTCTCAAGAGCGAGAGATTTAAATAGTCGATGCAAAGTACACACCACAGCGTTCACGGTTTGCAGACTTTGTTAAGTTTAGGTTTGCATGCCTTTCCATGCCTGTTGCGCTCAAGAAAAGCTCCTTGACTTTGGGCATCGGACGGCCTCAAATGACAAACATGGAGTCATTCTCCCAGGGGTCTTCTGCAATTACTGGGCCTGGAAAGACTTGCACATGAGATATCTTTCTCGAAATTGTTTCCGAAATACCCTTCGACTCGGCTATATAACAGGAGATAAGCCCTTCAGTAGTTGTTGCATTTTACCTCTTTTTACTTGTGATAAGTCCATACACTATAGTGAATCAATCGTATCCAACATGGAAAGTTCTCCGTCATACTTTGAAAAAATAAGGGCCGAATTTCCCGAATTCAAACGACCAGATCTGAACTTGAAGACCTACAATCCTAGCTCACTTGCTGAGTTTCATCCGCTTAACAATCCCAATTGTCCATTTGGTGTCTTGGCCGGATCAGAAGGGCACTCGTTACCACAAGATGTCGTTACTTGGAATGAGGTGGGAAGTGCAATGGTCAGCGCAGCGTCCAGCCTTTTGAAAGTTATCGACTACTTTCCAACTTCGCGTCCACCCGTCATTGGCTTGATCGCATCCAAAGACCCGCTGGTGTATTATACAATGCTTCTCTCAATCATCAGATTAGGCGCAATTGTAAGTCAAAGGTCTGGTACTTTCTGGGGTAGATTGGACTTTCCTCGTATCTGACAAAATTCTTTCAATCTCAACTCAGCCTCTATTGATTTCACCTAGAAACTCAGTTGTCGGAATTGCACATTTGATTCGAGCAAGCGGCTGCAAGCACGTATATGTAGAATTTTGCCCCGACAGAACACCTTCAGAATCTCCTAACATGTCAGTTTCAGAAAAGCTCAGCCGAGAACAGATGGATGAAGTCCTTAAAGAGTTATCGGATTTCAATCCAATTACATTACTTGAAATTCCTTCAGCTTTTGCTCTTTTCCCTCGATTGGCTGATGGTATATCTTATAAATTCAACCATAACTTGTCCGACGAACTCAAGGCCGTTCCAAAGTTTGAACACACCGAATTTGATCCTGTCCTGTTCTTCCATTCCTCCGGCACTACCGGGCTGCCAAAACTTGTTCCTATCAACCGAATTACGTTTCGTGGTTCCCTAATATCGCCTGATTATGGTGAATTTGCTTGGACGGGAGAATTGGTCTCGGCAATGGCCCTTCCGCCGTACCATGCATTGGGAGTTCATGTATCCTTCGTTCTAAGCCTTTCACGAGGCGTTGTAGGTGCATTCTTCCGTCCCGAGCTTGACCAGTATGGGCGTTGTACAGTGCGAACACCAAACCCAGTGACGATCATGCAGGGCATGCGTCTCTTAGGTTGTACAATCGTGGTACTAAGCCCGCTTACTATCAGTGTAAGAATTGATACTCAACTCATTCTTACCCCATTATACTAATGACTTTTGGACTATACTATAGGAATATGCTCATGAAGCGTCAAGTCTCATGTTTCTGCAAGGAGTCAAACGACTGTGTTTTGGCGGAGCCCCCTTGTCGATCGAAGTTGGAAATCTGCTTTATCAAAAAGGCGTTAAGATGTCTTCAATCTTTGGACTGTAAGTTTTGTTTTGTTCACTTGGAGACACTCTCTCGGATCCCACCCTCAAAACCTTTGATTCCGATATCCGCGACTTCAGTAGCGAAGCGGGCGTAGTGTCCGTATGTCTTCCTGATCCTTGCTATGGTCCAAACTGGGAATACTTTGGACTATCCTCACAAATGAAGGCGCAACTTGTTGAACAAGAGGATGGTTTGTATGAGTTGGTGATTATCGTAAGTCACGGAACAACTCTGAATCACAAAGATTGAGAATGAAATGAACTCGGATCACACCTATGTGTTGTTACCTGTAGGCATCGGATCATCACAGGTGTTCTTTGGGTTTCGAACAAGAATTTGGGCCGCAGGTATACCATACATCGGATCTATTGGAGAAGCATCCAAGACTCCCGTTATATCGCCATATGGGCAGGCTTGATGATCAGATTACACTCGTCAACTCCGAGAAAACAAACCCGTAAGTGCTCATGTTTGCCTTTCTGACATAGAGAACCAAAGCTAAAGTTTGTCATCTGTACTCAGTATCCCATTAGAAACCATTATAGCAGCCGATCCAGCGGTAGAGGGCGCTTTGCTATTTGGGCGCGGTAAACCGCAGGTCGGTGTGATTATTGAACCACAGCAAGACCATGTTATCGATACTCAAGACCCCTTGGCTGTTGAGCGTTACATCGACTTGATCTGGTATGAATCACTCTCGCTGAACATTAAAATTTTGTCTAAAGGTTGTAGGGACTTCACTTATGATAGCTTTCGAACCTTGTCGAAACATACAGGCCTTCCATCGAAGCAGCGAATAAGGTTGCATCAGCGCATAGTAGGTTAACAAGAAACTTGCTTCTCATCACTGATCCAAGAATTAAACCATTACCCAAGACATCAAAATCAGCGGTAGCACGTAAGCCGACCTTACAGCTGTTGGCTGCAGAGATTGATGCGATTTATGAGAGAAATCCCATAGAGGATCATTCAGCTTCCTACGTCCCTCTGACGGACCCTTCAGGTCAAATCTCAGAAGCTTCAATACACTCAATTATTGCAAAGATCTTGAAAAGTGTCATGGGCAGAGATATCAAAGAAGAAGAAGATATATTTCTTCAAGGATGTGATAGGTCAGTAAGATTATATTTCTCGAAGTTTTGTTTTTCTTTCAAGGGTCCATTTTTCTAAAAAGTGAATTCTATTGGATTTCTTTTAGTGTTCACGTCGCTTCAATTCGATCAAAGCTTATCAGTTTGATCAAGAAAGGTACCCAGAAATCAATCACTGTACCGACTAATTTAGTTTATCATCATCCAACTATCTCTCAACTGTCCAAATGGCTTACAACAGTGTTATCTGAGAGCAATCTGCAAAATGCCACAGATCACCTAGCTCCTATTAAGCTTATGATTGATAGATATTCACCTAAGCCTGTGCTTTTTACTTTGAACAATTCGATAACTGTTTAACGTGCACCATCTTACGAATATCTGCATCCTTATCAACCTCACTCCCATTGTAATCTTCTTTGTCTCCATTTCTGTCATCAATCAATATCTGTCAAGCTGTTTGACTTCTTTCTTGGATCAATCAACATTTATATGAATTTATTACTTCAGTTGTGAAGTGACAAGCCAAGAGGCTCAACACAATTGACAACAGTCACTTTTCTTGTGATGACTCACTCTACCATTGAGCTCTAAAGCGCCACTTGTTTCACGTCGGTCAAAATCGCAAGATTGACATGTCCCCCAAAAAGCCCTGCTGAACAAGTGCCGACCCAAGATGACGTCCCGTGGCAATCTTCCATCTCATGGTAGATTTTCATGTTTGCTTGATGGATTTTTTAAGGACTTTTTCAAAGACTTGAGAGAGAGAAAAGGTAAAATAACAGTGATGTCATTGATATGTCTATGAGAGTCTCATAAAAATCAAGCTCACAAACATCAAAAACCCATATGGAAAAACCTGTCCAAACCCATTTGGATTTCAAGATTTCCCTGCAAAAACCCAAAACTCAAATGGGTTGGAACAAATTTTTCATATGGGGTTTTCATACAGGTTTCTAATGTTTGTGTACCCTCAGTGACTGGGTTCCCAGAGCCTGCGGAGGTAGCAGAAGTCTATTTAGAGAGAGCACCATGTAATCCATTCTACTATTCATGAGAGAGGTTGAGTCTCGCGATGAGACTCTAAATAATACAATTCTCAATTGTTTATTACATTCAATCCTTCTCCTCATGACTATCTGAGATTTCCACTTCCTAGCGTGTTCTACCATTGATACCTACAGTCCTTGTCCTTGGACCAGTAAGCATTGTGGTGTGGGGGTAGTCCGAGGATAGGAGTAGTCTAGGATGGGGACTAAGCTCCAACCTAGATACTCTTACCCCCGGACGAGAACATGCCAGAGAAGGTGACTTCTCAACCCCCTAAACTCACGAAGGCTACGAGATGTGAGCCTTGAGAAGTCGAACCCCCACCCTCTACCTGAGTGGACCAATGGATGTTGGAAAGTTAACTTATGCTAATCTTAAATGTAGATCTTTTATACCACTCTTGAGTACTTTGTGTATTCTCTCGGCTTGCTCTCTCTATGGCCGAGATCTCAGAAGGCATCTACGTTAATGGCTGAACCATACCCTTAAGGTCTCGTTCCAGCCCCCTTACTTTGTGGCTGAGAGTTTGTCTGCTCACCTATGAATGAAACGTACACTACGGATCAAAAGATTTGTAATCGTGACATGTTTTCCATCACCTGTTTCCAGCATGTTGTCCTCATATGTTGAAAACATCCCCAGTAAAAATGTAACGTAAACATACGTGATTAAGTTTCAAATATGTACGTTGTACATCAGGGAATCGTCGTGGAAATGTTTTTCTTACATTATAAAACCTTGACTGAACATACACTCAGTTCAAAAAGGAGTCGATCCGATGGGGTTATTTTTTTGAAAAATTGGTTACTGCACCCGCCTGCACGTTGGGGAACTGGGCTCGTCACGAGTTTGGGCTCAAGAACTCATCAAGGTGAGATGGTGATGAGGATGCATTACATCTTTGCATGCAAGGGAAGTGAGTGTACATACAACTTGTGGAGATCACAAACGAGACAAGAAATGAACCACAGCTTTTTATGGATCGGTGTATATAAAGGAGGCAGACTGAAAGGGTATCAATGAATGGAAGCTTGATTCGCTAGCAATTGCGACGCGATTGATCGATTGATCCGATTCTAGGTGACTAAAAAATCAAAAATTGAAGTGATACTTAGAACTTCTATGTATGAGGTCGAGCTGAAGCAGGAGACAAGGTTTATTGACCAAAAGCAAACCAAACGCTGCAAATGAGAGCGATGGAAATGATTGAGCGAGATGGGAAATGCGAAATGGGGGACATGTCAGCATCCAATATTTCATGACTTCATCGACTTAACACAGGTCTGAATATGTGGAGAATGGTGATGAAGAGAAAGAGAGGTCTTACCTGAAGTCGTATAGAAAGAAAAAGGAGTCAAAGAGTGAACAGATGTGAAAAGCAAGCTATGACTTTGCTGAAAGGTTAGTGATGCGAATTCAGCAAAGGTTTTCATCACTTGGTTTTTCAAAGTCAAGCCTCAGGTCTTGGTGCAGGCTTTTCAATCCGTTGGGGCAGTTTATGTTCTGGTGAGGTATTGAGATACCTCAAGAATATATGTTTTCAAATTATGATAAGAAATACATCAGCCTTACATATTTTCTACAAAAACACAAAATCCACATCACGATTACAAAACAGATTTGTCACTGCTAAGTAAGTCCCATGTTTCTCAAATGTCATTACTGGAGGTGTTTTGAAGACATATTTGCCCTTAAAGTTTGGACCGTAGTGTACATAATAGGAGTTTCAATGGGGTATGCAGATCAATTCACAGTTTAATTCTCATTAAGGTTCCCACCGATCTGCCCTCACTCGCCACTGAACATACTGGAAGACAAACTCTATACAGACATCTCATTCTTAAGGGAGGATTCTTGAACTCACTTTCACTCTAATCGTTCTCGTTTTTCATCCTTCTTTCACTATTCACTCAATCTTTTCTCGCCTGTCGCGTGTCCGAATGGACGAAGGACCCCCTGACCCCGAATTGCAGGACTTCTCAACTGCTCGGGACGACCAGTCGACGAACAACGACGCGATGGACGCGTCAGTCGTGTCAGACCTGACGGGTCAAATGACTGAACAGACGCCTAAAACGCGCCAATCGACTTTGGTCACCCTCACCCCTCAGGCACTCACGGGACCCCTCTCGAGAACTCCAGTTTCACTGGAGGGCTCGAGGAAGCGTCATCGACAGCGTGCCTCATCGCCGAGTCCTCTCGAGGAGGCCGAAGATATCACTGGCACTCCTCGAACGACTCGGATCGCCAAGCTATTCCCAGGTGGATCCGGCGCCTCAGCCAAACCCCTTGGGGTCTTGGTTGAACGCTTACTAGAGGTATCCAAGGCCACTCTGGTTCCAAAAACGAAACGGACCAAATCGGTCAACGTGGACATCGAATCTGCAGCAGATATCCTAGTGCTGATCGGTCTGATCCAGGAACAGGCTAGCATCACCGAAGCCCGTAGAGTGGTTTTTGATCCAAGCCGCCAAACCGCTCCTACCCCTTCCTCATCATCCCTCGCAGCGAATGCCCAGTTTGAATTCAGAAGCGATACGTGGACTGAAAAGTTTGACGCGCTAGCGGCCCAAGTGGACAAGCTCGTGTCAGCTGTGAACCCGGGCAAACAGCAGTCACCACCCCAACAAACACCAGGGCAAGCACAAAGCTCATATGCTCTAGCTGCATCACGACATGCGCCAGGTGCCTCCAACCCCCCCAAACAGAACCCGTCGAGCCACCGTGCTCAACCAAAACAGAACGCTCGCCCGAAGTCGGAAGCGTCTCTCACACTCAATCAGACCGACCCAGCGATTATTGTAGGTGAGGGCAAAACTATCCCCGAACTTATAAGGATCCTCAACGCTGTTCTGAAAGACAACGAAATAAAAACAACGCCAGAGGACGAGAACACCATAGTGGTCCGTAACATTCACCGCCACCCGTCTAATGACTTGGTGGTGTACCTCGAGTCTCAGAAGCAGATACAAGCACTGAGAAGCCAAGCGGCGAACTGGCTTCCAAAAATTTCACCGCACCTAGCCTTGAAACAGGAAGTGCACTCCATCATTGTACATGGAATCCCTACAACCTTCAATCCGTCTCGTCCTGAGGATATTGAACTCCTAAAGACGTGTAATGGCGATATCCTCGACAATGCCCTCTTTGTGAGGTGGCTGAAGAAAGATACGGCTGATTCGTCAGAGAAACGTCATTCCTCCTTGCTCATCGGCTTCAAAACACTCACCGAAGCCAATCTTGCAGCGCGCACGAAAGTGTGGCATGGGAGAGGTAGACACAGAACAGAGCTAAGTGGGCCTCCTCCCACCCGTTGCTTCAACTGCCAAGGTGTGGGCCATACGGCGGCCGCTTGTAAATTAGCGCCAATGTGCCCTTACTGTTCAGAGGAACATCGCTCTCACAATTGTCCTGTGAAAGGAAACTTGGCCATGAAATGTACAGCCTGTGCGCGAGGCAAGTTGAAACTTGACCCCAGCACAAACCTCCCAAGGCTCTTCAAGGAAAATCACGCGGATTTCCTACATCATCCATTCGCGCCAACGTGTCCGGTGAGGATCTCTAGTCGATCCCCACCATACAACCCTAGCTCATCACCATATTTAAATGTGGTTAACCAAGAAAACACAGCTCAATCTCAATGTTAGAGCAAAAAATAAAAGAAACACTAAAAATTAACAACTCAGCTGGCATTCTCCAATTGAATTGCAAGCATTCAAAATACGTTACTCACTCACTTTTTAACTCAGATCTCACATCCCTCTTTTCCATCATCGCGGTCCAAGAACCGTATGTCAACCCTATTGATAATCTTCCACTCAATCAGTCCAACTGGACCCTTGTCTGTTCCTCTCCAAAATCCCTCACGGAGGAGGACAGACCTCGAGCCTGTCTTTACATTAGACAAGACTTACACCCCATAATAAACCCCATCCATTCCCAATCCCAAAACCTAGCGGCTTGCACCGTCACTCTACACGGTTGCGAGATATTACTTGCTAGCGTTTATAATCCACAAAAAACTCTTAGTGGTTTTGAAGCCTTCACAGATATGCTCAGGAAGGCGCCCCTAGCCACCCAGCTCCTGCCCATCATATGCACCACTGACTCGAATTTACACTCCCCCCTCTGGAATCCTAGCCACAGCAACATCGCAGACAAGGACGCGGAAAAATTGATTGAAATGCTAACAGACTGGGGTCTCAACCTGCGCTCTCCAAAGGGGATCCCAACCTTTGGAGTCCGATCAGCCAACACTGAGGGAACCTCCATTGACCAGGTATGGGTCAATGAGGACTTCGATGACCTCACAATCACCTGCTTTATCGACGAAGACGATATCCTCAATCACCAGTCCGACCATCAAGCGATAGTTACCTGTTTCTCGACAGCAGGTGGCAACAAAACAGTATCCAACTCACAATCCTCCGAAAAGAAGAACTGGAGCAAAGTGGACCACGCCCTCCTACAACTCGAAATCACATCATCACTTCCAAAACTCAGAGCACTCCTCACGCGAGAGGATGTGGAATCTTTCGACGAAGAAATCCGATCCACAATTGTCAAGGCTCTGAACAACAACTCACCTCGAAAAGCAACACATGGCAAACACAAAGCATGGTGGCGACCGGAACTCCTGGACCCCCTTCGAAAGGAGGCGAACAGATTACGACGCCTAGCAAAGAAACATCAAAACAACGAATCACATCAAGCCTACAAGAAGGCGAGAAACGGATTCAACCACGCTATTGACAAGGCCAAAGAAAGTTCGTGGCGTCAATTTCTTTCCGGAGTTGATCACACAAATCTCTTTCAAGCAAAACGCATAGCATCCGGACGAAAACCCTCCTCTTTGGTCAGTACTATTATCACTGAGGACGGACGAACTTGTTCAACAAACAATGAAAAGGCAGCGGCCCTTTTTTCCGCCACTTGTGTCGCCACGTGCCCCTGCAGACTCGACAACACCAACAATCTTCTCTTCCCTCTCGCCCAATCACAACGTCCGACGGCGGAGCTCACCAAACCATTCACTGAAATGATCACAAAAGAAGCTTTGAGCGCAATTGTCAACAACAGCCCTCCTAGAAAAGCACCAGGCGCAGACGGTATCCAGAACTGGGTCTGGAAACTCGTCTGGGACCAAGTCAAGACACACGTAAGGTTTCTTTTTCGATGTATCGCCATCACAGGCCTCATCCCACGTGCATGGAAAACGGCGGTCACTGTGATGATCCCAAAACCGGGAAAGGCTGATTACACACAGGCATCAGCTTACCGACCTATAGCACTCTTAGTGACACTCAGCAAACTCTTTGAGAAACTGCTCACAATCCATCTATCAGCTTACGCCGAGAACCTCAACATGCTACACAACGGCCATTACGGAGGACGTCCAGACAGGTCAAGCCAGGAAGCTTTAGTACACCTGGTGACGTGGATCAAAAAGGAATGGTCAAGGGGTAGAGTTGTTGGCGCTCTATTTGCAGACGTCAAATCAGCCTTCCCGTCGGTCCATCATCCACGTCTCCTTGACACCCTCGAGAGGAAGGGGTTCAACACCCAAACACTCAACATTATTCACGATTTCCTATCTGAGAGGTCAACGGTTCTAACATTTAACGGCTTCCAATCTCAACCTTTTGAACTCAACCACGGGCTACCACAAGGCTCACCCTTATCCCCTCTACTCTATCTCCTATACAACTCCTCCCTTCTTTCAATCACTGACAACATCCCGTCAGCTACCGCTCTAGGTTTCATCGATGACGTGGTACTGTTATCCACCGCCAACAATACTCACCAGCTCAAATCTCAGATGCAGACCTTATCCTTCCGACAACAGCAATGGGCGAAGAATCACGGTGCGATTTTCGACGTCAAGAAAACGTTCTGGGTTCTCTTCAGCCTCCAGACACCCAACATGATCCCAACGATTGACTTTGCCAATAGGAAAGGCATTGAGCCGGCCTCCTTCGCCAAATGGCTAGGGATAAAAATTGACAATAAACTTTCTTTCAAACAGCACCGCCTCGACGTCCTCGCAAAAGGACAGCAGAGAGCGGGGTTCCTGGCTGGCCTGTCCAAGACAGGTTGGGGGATTCCTCCAAAGCTCATGAGAACCCTCATCACGACCACCATACACGCAGCGACTGATTACGGAGCCATGGCATGGCTGCCGACGGAGCCTTCCGTTTTCGTCACCGAACAACTCACCCACATCGACAACACTTGTGTCAGAGCCGCGCTAGGCGCACTAAAAACAACACCTTCGATATTCCTACGCCACGATCTCAACATTACTCCTCCAAAGGCACGCCTTCAGAGTAAAGTCCTGAGTTTCATGGCGAGATCATTAGCAAAGAGCAAATCTCACCCCTTCTTCAACCTGATCCAACAAGCACAGCACACAAACCCCAAATCCCACAAAAACCCCTTTCACCACTTTTTCCAACACCCACTCCACAAAGAATTCGAGGAATTCGTGGTCCAGCTTCCGGTAGATCCCGCTACAACGCTCATCAGGCCGCCAAACTATTCAACAGTTCTTCAATCCGATGAAACCCGAGCAACATCTGACGCACTCAGACTCCAGCCAACAGAACACCACCTGCTCATCTTCACCGATGGATCAAGGATCCCCAAAAAGACGACTGCAGCTGCAGCGTGGTGCGTCAACACACAGACATCAAAAACCCTCCACCTAGGTCACTGCGCGATCCCAGGGGATCTACCAAGCTGAGTACAAGGGCGTGCAGCTAGGACTCAAAATAGCTCTAGAGACTGCCACTCCCGCTACCCACAAGACCACTATCGTCCTTGATAATCAAGGAGTGGTCCAAGACTTAAACTCAAATTCATCCTCACCTTCCTCCCTAGATAACCGATGCCAGACCTTCAAAATCCTCAGGTGCCTACACCACAGCTTCCCGAACATGCGCATCACCGTGTGATGGTGCCCTGGTCACAAAGGCATACCAGGTAATGAGGCAGCCGATAAATTGGCCAACTCGTTAACAAAACAATCCCTGCCTAGCACGTTCACCAACACCCAGAATACTGCCGCATTCCTCGCAGCTATCAAAGAATGGAAGAAGTCACAAACGGAAGCCTTCACCGACAGCGAAATCAAACGCCTGGGCCACAAACCACAACCCAAAAAACACTTAGATGGCCTCTCCGAACTGCTCAAACACGAGGTTGCAACACTCACACAGCTAAGATCAGGTCACGCTCCGCTCAACTCTTACCTCAACAGATTCAAACAACCGATAGACCCAGTATGCGATTGCCAAGAGGGCATTGAAACTGTTGACCATTTCCTCTTTATTTGCCAGAAGTATGTAGCCCCTCGAAACAAGCTCGAGCACGACCTCCACGAACACACAGCCAAACTGGACAAAAGAGTCCTATCAAACCCGAAGTGCTACAAACTTGTCACTCAATTCTGCAACTCCACGTGGAGATTTGCAAACCGCTGGATCTGGGCAAAAGCCACAGATCAACCCCTCCCACCCAACAGACACCAACCACTCGAATAAATTCCATTTATTTTCCCCATACTTCATCGCCCTATTTTACAACATACGCCTTTAATCATGTACCCTAGATGAAACAGCCAACAGCAACCCTTTCCCCTGACACAGCCAGAGGGGTTTTACAGGTGCTGGACATATTTCTAGAGTGTTTGATAGCCTGACGGCTAAAAAAGCACTTAAAACAATGAAATAAAAAAAAAAATCTCATTCTTAAACTAAACTCTAAGAGTTCGATCGACTATTCATCGCTACCTAAACCATCCCTCATTCTTCTAGACGCAATACCTTCAACCATTCCACCATTTCCTTCATCTCTTTGTCACTAAACTTCCTCAAGTAGATTTTGTATGCGTCGGAAGCCCAGCGACCATTTTTCTTGATCTCATCCCTAGATGCCCCGAGGTTCCACCTTAAAGACGCGCCTCCTATCCTAAACGAGTGGCCGTACAATAACTTATGCTTCACAGGTCGGTAGATGTTCCAAAAGTCTCTCAGCTTATTGATCACATACTGCTTCTTATAAACAATCGTCTTCTCTCCTTTCTCATTGGCAAAACCAAATACTGGATCTAATGCTCGTCTCGGCCGGAATTCATAGAGGCGCTTCAGTACTCGGACAGGGTCCAACTTCGATTTCTGGCGATGTATGTAGATTGTCTGTATTTCACCTGGCTTTGCCGTTTTTGCACCGTGGATCGCAATCTTCACATACAAGTAATCGACTGCCCAAAGGACATCACCCCAAATCGGCATTCGCTTTGATTCATCATCGGATACCAACTCGCCAAGCCTTGCAGTACCCCAGAACGCTACCAGTGCAATGGCAAAGATTGCTAGGTCTTTCTCTTCGTTGAAGTTGATGTGTTCTGATAAAATCGCTAAGTCCGAAACCAGTACTGGTGGACGTAGTTTCTCCTCTTCTAGCAATTTTTGTTCGACCGTTTCGGATGCCTTCAGTAAAAGAGCTACTGTATCATCTCTATCGTAAGGGAAATCGTTCTGGTGGAATTTATGCCAAGCTTTAAGTCCAGCAATGTACGATCGCAGTGTTGAAGCCTTGACCGACTCGTCATCTCCGGCGAATTCTTTGTCTTTTTTGGAACCCCATACCACAAAGCCTAGGAGGACGTTGGGCGCAATTGGTAATAGATCGGACTTGTCTATGCCCTTTACTACGGCGTATCTCAGTAATTTCACGACACCTGAATTATAATGTTTTAAAGTGCCGTCCATCCAAGCACCTCTCAAGAAATGTTTCTGTATCTCATCTGAGTCTGATCTATCAACACCGAATGCGTCTTTCTTGAACGAACCGTATGGTCTAGTAAGTCTTCTGAAATCGTCTTTCTTCTCTTTTTTTTCTAGTCTAATTTTCGTGTCTGCTTTGTCTACCTTCTTCTTCGTCATGTTGTCTCTTCTGTTGGGTTTGGTGTAATTTGGAATAAAAGTTGCCGTAGATCTATCGGGATTTCGATTTTTACTTCTTTAAACCAGAGCAGGTCGGGCGTCAATTTCCCTCGCGAAAGATCATCGGCTTTGTTATCTTTTGATGCTACACGTTTCTGACGTATGTTACAGCCTAACTCCATGAGTAACCGCTGTATCGCCTTCCATTCGTTGTTCACATCACGATCCTTCGACTTCCGCTTACGAATCGCGTGCTCTGTCGTGGTGTTGTCAGTATGCACCCAGAATCTCCTACCTTGGACGTTCATGACTTTATTCACCACCAGTAGGCCTAGTCTAATGGCTACAGTCTCGGCCCAGGCGATACGCCTTCTCCGTTCTTTCCTTCCTTCCACCTCCCATTCTTTCGCAAACTTAAAGCATGCCCAGAAACTTCCAACTAGAACTCCAATCCTGAATATGTTAGGTACAGTCAAGGTGAGTTAGAATTTCTTTGCATCAGACATTGTCTTTGGTAGTTAAACTCACCCGAACGAAGATGCTGCGTCTCCTACCCACCCCACTTCTTCTGTGGTCGGGTTAGGGACAATCCTGCACGCATCAAATTTTTCCAAGCATGACTCCCACTCTCTGAGGTCTTCCACCACGTCTTCTGGGGTCAACCTCGAGGCGTGCATATTCTTCCACGACTTCTTCCAGCGATATAAGGAATTAAGGTATGCCGCCATGTGCGGCACAATGTGGACTGTATGACATAGCCGTCCTACAAATTTCTCAACTTGGGAGTAAGTCCATTTACTATCTTTCTCTAGGAATTGTTTGATCTGTCCAAGTCGTTCATCTAATTTTTCTTTTGGGAGTCTGACCGTATGTCTCTTTCCGTTCCAGATAAACCCAAGAAATTTCTGTTCTTCTGCGAACTCGTGGTTTTTCCGCGGGTTTGTCATTACCCCCATTGAGTTGCTAAGGTGAGTAATGTCTTCCAATGACGTCTTCTCACCTGGTCTCCGGAGGATGAGATTGTCGTATACCCACCTAAAGATGGCCGGGAAGTTAAGTTTGCTAATCATGATCTGCTTCCAGGTTTCTGCTGGAGCTCCGAAAACCCCGCAACTTGCTACGCCGCCGAAACCAACCGCTAGGTCCACCCAAAGCCTACCTTCGAAATCCTTAATAATTAGGTATTTCCTCTGGCTGTGGTGTACTGGGAGCTGACGGTAAGCTTTAGCCCAGTCAAAGACCGCCAGTTGCCATTCCCCTGGATTGTCGCGAAAGAACTTGGCGACTCTTTTGAAATCGTCCCAGGAGGTTTCGTAGTTCATCTTATCTACGAAGGAGTTTACTGACGGGATTTCTTCATCTTGTTTTGGGAAGGACAGGTCATTTATCAATCTCACGGAGCCGTCTCCATTCGTCGCGCTTCCCATTGGGTTCGAGCGAAAGAAGCCAAATCTGTTGTACAGTTCTTCGTGTGAATACGGTCCAGCAATCCTACCCGCCTTCAGTTCTCTAGCCAGGGTCTTCTCAATCTCAACTTTGACCTCCAGCGCTGAAGTGTGGTTGTCGGGTGTGTACCATTTGCGGTTGCCTAGATAGTGTTGGGGGATGCCTAGGCAAAAACCTTCCATAAAGCCGTCCATGATGTATGGTATGTCCTCTTTAAGTCCGGCTTCTTCCATTAGTTGTTTCCATTTGTCTGTCACCATTTCGCAACTGACCGGTTTTGGCCACTCTGTGACTCCTTTTGCTTTAAACAGTTTCCTTTTGCTCAAAGGTAGCCTTGTCCTTTCGTTTATTGTGGAAGAGGATCCATCAGAGGAAACCGAGCTATTTTCGTCTTCGTCTTCTCTTTCCTCCACCACCTCGTTAGCTACTTCGATCAGGGGCTGTAGGTCGAACTCTTTATCTTGTCTTGAATTCTCTTCATCTGCAAGCTCCGGCCATGTTTCGTCGGGTAAGTTGTTGGTCTTCCAGACCAACTTGTCTCTCTCTAGCACCCATTGACGAGGACCTTGTGGACTAAGGGCTATCAACATAATAGAGGCAAGAGAGGTTTGTCATTTCATTGTACCATCTATCTTTTAGATCTGATTCACTGCACTTCATAACTTGTTATAGGTAAGAACGAAAGGAAAACAAAGGGTGTCTTCGTACCAGCAAGGATTGGTCGACGGAACAAGCATTAAGTCACAACAAGCATGGAAGATAAGTACAACAAATTGGAATTGATCCACGTTCCGACCGTATCAGCAATGGGCCGATGGTTGGGGGGGAGGGACAAAGTCACCGGTTGATAAGAAGAAAGTGTGTCACTATCGTCAGTCATTTCCTTTGTAAGTACGAGGTGGGATCCTACTCACCACACTCCGTTATCTTGGGCTTTCCCTTTCCCTTTCCCCGTTTGCTTATTCACATGCTGATGTCCATGTGCCACCCAGTCATGGCCGCTCTGGTTAGAATACGCCGTGTTGTTCGGGTAATGGGGGCCGTGTGCCTGGTAGTTCGGCTGATACATCGTGCTCCCCTGAAAACCTTGGAACTGGTTCCCGTAGTAAGTCCTAGGTGGGAAATACGGTTTCTTTTGATAGAAGTTTCCTCCTCTCTTCTGTTTATTAAGCTTCTCACTACCTCCTATACCTTCTCCTTCAAGGTCTGATCCGTGACTATCTGGCAATTTGGAGGTGCTTGCCGCTGGTTGCGTTCTCGCCACCGGTTGGCCCGTATAGAAGTCGTAGCCGTACTTCTTCTGGCCAGGGGCGTACGGGTTCCCCTCGTACCTCAAGTCGCCAGCCGATTCAGCATCCCACTTGGCTCTTCTCGCCGCTTCCATTTGAACTCCATCTGGTAACACCACCTTTTCCACTTTCTTCCCCCTCTTCCCATTCTTTGTCCTCCTATACATGATTTGAGAGCGCTTCCTGAAGATAAGTGCTCTGATGATTAGGTGGTACCTCAGCCCCACCATCCAACATTTATGTTGGACCATCAACTGGTTCACTACTTCTTTGTGCTTGGATATATATTTCGCGTAAGCTTCATGTCCATACAGTTCAGACGCGTAGCGGGTTTCCAGATCACAAGCTAATATGAAGTCACCATAATTCATTTGCCTCTCCAGGTCTCTCTCCGAAGTGGCCATAATGAATTCCTTTTTGCTCTTCTTCGAACCATCATCTACTGCTGAGTGATAGGCGTCAATGTAAGACCTCTTGAAGACAGATAACGGGACGTATCGTTTGAGTTTTTTGAAGCACTTGTCCCATTGGTCTGGGAGATCTGGTAAGTCCAGTCCGGCTATCGCATTTAGTTCGAACTGTACATTCGCCTTTGACATGAGGTCATCATCTATTTCAGTATCAGACGAAGAATCCAAGGAACTCGAAGATTCAGACCCTGACGAGGATGAATCTGAAGAGTCAGAGCTTGCCTCTGAAGACGAGGAGTCACTGTCCGAGCTAGATGACGTAGAGCCGTCAGATGACGGGGAGGATCGTCTCTTTTTCTTTTTGCTCTTTGATTCTTTACCGGGTTTGTCGTTCCCTTCCTCTATCTTGTCTTTCCGTCTCTTATTTGATTTGCCTTTCTTTTTCCCTTCTTTCTTCCCCTTCTTCGATTCCTCCTTCCTCTTCTCCTTCTCTAACCTCTTCACCTCTTGCTTCAGCGCCTTCAACTCCTCTTCTTTCACCATTTCCCTTCTCAAGGTTTGGATGAGATCCATGTCGACCCCGTCTATGGCCGCGGCCAATCTATCCACTAAAGGACGTGTGTCGATAGGAGCCGTAGGGGTCTTCTTCTTTGCTGCTGGGATCTCAGCATTCACTGGCGCCACCACGTGGGACTCGGTCGCCGATGTGCTCCCTGGCTGGTTCAACAATCCTACTATTAGACACGTGTATCCTAGATAAAGTCAGTCTGTGATTGAACCAGTGTGCCGCTCTAGCTCTCAGGATTGAGACGGTGGGGGGGGATTTGGATATAATGGACCTGCTGCGACAACTTTGTTGGAGCCTCCTGGATTCAATAGTCTTTCCCGAAGTAATAGTCGAGACATCTTTCTAGGCCCACTTCGTGTCGAGGAGACACTGGCTTCTTGATAGGCCACCTTTGTTTCAGGTGAGGTCTACTCATCTACCAAGTTGGATGGGATGCGCCTGGCTAACCCTACATTCCTAAAGGTATAAGTGGGAGCTTCCATGCTACTACCATCTATCATCACAGGAGCTCAATTAGGCTGCAACTTCCAACTCAATCTGGATATTGACTTTTTAGGAATCATTATGCATGGATTACGGGAGCCTTAATACGGGAGCCCTCGAGGGCTACAATCTTGGTAAATACAGGAGCTGTTCATCACAAGCTACGACCATTGGAATTGGAGGAGCTGGCCAACCATAAGGATAGGGGGGGGGTGGTTATGGGGATAAGAAGAACCGATCTCTGGAATAACTCACTGTGATCGTGCTCGATCAGCCCTTCATAGCGAGTCTTGTTCTTCTTCAAGACTTGATCATCGTTCAGTAAGTCATCCACCTCTGTGTTTTGTTTCCCCTTCTTTTTGGTCGATGCTTTCTTCTTCTTCTCCGAATCCTTCTTTCCTCTTTCCATTTCTCCATCCTCTACTGACGATGAGATACTGTCCCTCTCTTCATCATCACTCACTTCAAAGATCAACTTTGCTTCAACGCTCTGTCTTTCTACCATCTTGCCAGCGGAGCTAGGGTCCTCGGGGTCTTTTGAGTCGACGTTCTTATACGCGGAAGTCGGGCAGGTTGTTTCTTCGATCGTAGTCGTGTTGGTCTGAACTTCCGTCATTTGAGTGTTCAGGGTGGTCGGTGTGTTGTTGTTCAAGTTTAAATCTCTTGAACCTGCTCTCCTTTCCCTCTCCTCTGCTTGTTCTTTCAACCTCAAGGCATGAGCCTTTTTCTTCTCTTCTTCTATCTTCATTGCCTCTGACATCTTCTTAGATTGAATCAAATTTGTCGATTTTGGTTTGAGTTTTCTCCACATTCACGAGTTAATCTGCAACGAGGATTTGTATTTTAATTTCAACTTCTGTTTGAAATCTTGAGTTTTTCGAAATTATGAGCTTGGCAAAGAATTAACCTTGCAGGTTGACAGGACTCGGCAGCAGAGAGAAATTGGTAAGAGAGAGAGAGAGGAGAAAATTTCCTCTTCCTCTCCTTCCAAATTCGTGGGTGGAGTCTGTGACATTCCACCACCCGTGATATCTCTGCCTCGTCTGTCACCTCTCTCCTTCCTGTGAATGGAACTCATGGTACCGTCACGGGCTAGGAACAATATCTAATATCCTTGTAGCACGTTGACGTGCACACACAAAAGACTTTCCTTAGACCCTGTAACAACCCATCAAAGAGGTGCCACAACATGCACATCTTTCCCTTATCACCTGGGAGGTTGAAAGTCAGTTGACCCCTGCTGACAACAAAGGATTCTGCAAATCCTTTGAACAAATCACAAAGCACAAAGGGTGCTCAACAACAATCTCAGTCCAAATTCAACCAAAAGACTTGGATTTTTATTTCAAAACTCTTCGTGTGTGCACGTTGACGTGCCACGCGGATATTTACATGGTGGAGCACAGGAGAAAACCAGCGGTAAATCTGCAAGGTGTCACAAGAACTGTGTGAAACATAAAGGTTCACAGAGTGGTAGGTCCAGGACCCAGTGGCACCAAATTCAGAAGAATGTAATATTTCCTATCTTCCTCATCCTACCACCCTCTCACCTCGGAGCTATCTGCTATCTTTCTGAGTCTTTTAGCATCCTGCTACTTATTCCCTTTTTTCTAGTTAAAGATTCTCTTCTCAAATTTTGCAAGGCCGCCCACTTGCCCCGGGGTTGAGGAGTCATACCTCCTTGAGCCTTACTCTCATTCTCACAGGCAATTTGCCCCACTGTAGTCTAGAACTATATAGGTTTTCTTAGCCCGGAGACCCCCCACACCACACATACATCATACTTACTAGAATGTAGGTTGTGTAGTGGTAGAGTAATGATGTGGGGTGATAGTACTTGTGATCACATGTCACAGGTACCATACCACAGACAGGATAAAGGTTGAGACGGGAAAGCTAGTTGGTTTCCCCTTCCTGACCATGTTCAACACAAACAATAGAAGTGTACAATGATTGTTGATTCATATCTGAACATTTAGCAAAAGATCTCACTTGATGAATCTCAAGTATGCTATACTAATTTTCCAAATATAAAAGGTGAGGTCTAGCAAAGTTTGGGGAAGAGAAAGACCCATCATGCAAAAGGTCAGAGAAGAAGAAGAATTCCTGCAATGACTGTATTAAAAACTCCATCCACTTCCTATTGCACCATCCATACTAATCTGCCTGTTTCTGTCAAAATTCTTTTATGTATTGTGATCTCCTAATCAGCCTTTATTATCAGTATGATGGCATCATTTCATGACAATCAAGCATCTTTTTCTTGTTTTTAAAAAAAAGTGCAAGATTCATTGATTGAATATTGGCATTGCACTATCTAAACAAGTTAAAGCATGTAAGGAACTAGTCTAAAAGAATAGCCAGTCATCTAGTTGGTACAAGAGTTAGAGTTGTCTTGAGATCATTGCACAAAGGTATATCTATCTTCATTTTTTTCAACAGAGAGTAAGTGAAAATTTGGAGTCTCCAAGAATAAGGCAAAACAGGGTTGGCCAGATCCATGATGACTTGTGCAGTGGGGCTGTTCCCAAGGCCAGGAATGTCATTTTTCACAATTGTGACAATGTGACAAAAGTGGCACTTTATAGCCACCATACACAGATCACATATCTGAAGACAAAGGTACATCCAATTAGGGCTATGACCTGGCCCTGCCCCAATGAAAAGTTGACAAATGCCATTAGTTGAAAGTAATATAGAGTACTCTGTAAATGGAAAGCAGAAGGAGCAAGAACAGGAACAGATGTCCAGAGTACCAAAACTAACCAACCGGGTACATTGAATGTCTTCACACTGTGAACATTATATGCATTATCCCCGAGTGGAAATGAGAAAATGATCAAGATTTTAGTTTGTCATAGAAAGATCTATCACTTCACACCTGAGCCTTAACACCCATGCACTACATATGTGCATCAGGCTGAGACAATAGGTGGCTTTTGTGCACATACAGGTGTGCTCAGTTGTCTGCTCAACTAAATAAGTAAATCACATGTGATTCATCATCTAACTTTTTTCACTCTGAAAAATTGTCCAAAACATCAACTACATAGACCTCCATATCAGGTGGTGGGTGCAGTGCAAAAAACACGCCTTGGGTGCGCCTAGGTGTCAGAGAATTTGGAAAATCAGGGGTCAGTGTGCCTGTTCAGAAATCACACCAAATTTAAGAAATGCTACATCCTGTCACCAATATTGGTGTTGCTGACCTCAGCAGTAGGACTTGTATACAAACTGGGAACTCCAAAATCAACTGTTGCTCACCTTTACATGGCAAAACTGTTGTGGTAGGTGGCTACAGCAACTTGAAAATTAGAAAATATATTGAAAAAGAACAACATCTCGGTTCCCAACAAATTTCTTTGGAAAAAACACGCCCGGCGCGCCTCCAAGAATATAAGCACACCCACAACCTGACCTCCATAGCCAATCAGGATCTAGTCATTAAGATAAGAGTTAACTTATGAAAACTTCCTAATAACGCCAATATCAAACTTTTCTAGACTCCAGGCCATTCAGACATAGAATTAAACAAAAAAAGCAGATGAATTAGCTAAAGAAGCTGCATCCAACATAACTAATGCAATCACAATCCCCACGAGCTTGGGTAGCCTCAAGAAAAGAACCCACAAAAACTTTAACATCAAAAACTATATATTCAAACCAGGTAAAAATCAATTCATCACTCACCCAAAAGACATATCTAAAGGCCTTCAGAATATTGAAAAGGTGGTGCTGCAGCCATCTTTTAGCTGAGAGCAAAGTTGTTATGGACAGGCTCGGGGTGTTTGTCGACGAGAGTCAAGGGGGTTCAGCTGAGCGTTGTATCTATTACCAAGCTTCCTATGAGGATTGTCGGATGAAGAAGGAACTGTACAGGCTTTGTATCTACAAGTATAAGATGGGTCTCTAGCCTGTGACATGTACGGTAGCTATGTCACTCAAGTGAACCAAGATCAGTTCGTAACAAAAGTATAGCCCGCTAAATGAACATTTGTTCAGGAGAAATCTGATGGAATCACCAATGGGCCCATTGTGTGGTGTGAAAGAAAATGCTGAACATTATCTTTTGTATTGCAGAAAACACTCAAGAGCGAGGAAGAAATTCAGAACACGCCTACGTAAAGAAAAGATCAAAGTCAACTGGTGCAATGCAAAGGAGCTACTGGACAACCCTAAAGTTTTTCCTTTTCTAGCAGACTTCATTCTTCAAACTAAAAGATTTGTTCATGTTCACACATACACACAGGACAAAACCCTCAAGAAGGCAACCACAAAACAGAGATAGGAAGTGGCACAGGATGGACAAAGATACTGAGGACCTACCCAACGGGTTCCCTTTCAGGTCAGTGTTCAATCCCATACAGGTTCGTTAACCTCCAAGCTACGTCTTGGGCATATAGGTTCTCGAGATACTGCATCAAACAGTCCCAGGACTATAAATACCAACCAGTTCTAGTACAGAATCATGTTCAATCCCATATTGGGTTCAATAGCCTGCATGTGCTGCCATCAAGGCTGCCACTATACTATACTATACATACTGTGACTATACTTGGTATAGTATAGTACAACTATACTCATCTATACTATACTATACTATACTGTGCAGTATAGTTCAACATGCTAATGGAAAACTTGTGAAACCCTTGTCCATGTATAGTTGATCAATTGATACTATACTGAGTATAGTTGAGGAAAGTATAGTTTTAACTATACTATACTGAGTATAGTATAGTACAATTTAAACTATACTATACCCAACTATACTCATACCAGTATAGTTTAGTATAGTGGCACCCTTGCCACCATGGATCCACAGGCTATCAAGACATTTTTCAAACCAGTCGCAGTGGACTCTAGAACACAAGTAGTACAGAAGGATTATGTTCAATCCCAAAAGGGTTTGGCAACCTCCAAGCAACGTATTGGATCATAGGCGCACAAGACATACATCAAATGGTTCCTTTCTAGCTCTTAACCTCAACTTGGCTCGTTTCATATATGGAGTACGCAAGAAGTTCTAGAGTCTAATGACTTTATAAACGGTCTTTACAAAGCTAAAGCCAGTTAATAGAGGCCTATTGATTTCCTTCAGGTGAGCTAAATGCCTAAAGATGATTTTTTTTTTAAAAAAAAAGTGGAAAATCACTATAAGGGTTAATAAGCTACAAGCTTGGGCTCCATAAGGTTTCATTTGCCATTCTGCTGTTATTAAATGTCTCAAGTTTTGATTAGATGGCCGTTCTTCTAAGGTGTACTAGTCTTTTTTCAATTTATATGTGTTGATAGTGTTATATGCAATTAAGCCAAAAGCACTTTTAAAAAAAAGTGTTACAGCATGTATTACATATGGATTCCCTTATCCAGATGAGCAAATAACTGAGCACACCTGTATGTACACCAAAGCCACCTATTTACTCAGCCTGATGCACATAAGTAGTGTGGGTGTTATGGCTCAGGTGTGAAGTGATAGGTCTTTTTATGACAAATTACAATCTTAATCATCTTTCCATTGCCACTTGAGGATAATGTATTTTCACAGTGTTAGTTTTAAGATGTGACTTATTTATGTATCAAGAGTAGTCTTTTCCAATACAAAGTCTTACCTTGATTTGATTTGTTTGCTTTTATTCTTACAAGCATCATCAGATTTGATTTCAGAAAATTGACACTACTTATACATTTTAGAATCATTCTTTGTGATAAATATTTACATTTCAATCAACAAATGAACTTGTATATTCATATCCATAAATGAAGTGTGGTTTTGTAAGTTTCAGCTTGTATCAGTTTGCACTTGGAACCAGAAAGCAGGTAAAGTTTGAAATGATGTGTATCCAAAAAGCATTCAAGATGATTGAAAGTAAATGAAGAAATAAAGGGTTGATATATGAATTAATTCTTTTGAGTTTAAATAGATTGATAGGATAGGATAGATCAACAGATCAACCAAATGGATCAACTAATCAAGATATTTTCAAGATGATAAGTAATAGAAACTTCAAACTGTAATAGAAACTTCAAACAAAGTGTAAGAAGATCAAGAAGAAATGAAGTACAGAAAACTTAAGACCATGATTTGTAAAAGAGTATAAAACCTACATTCAGATTCAGATTCAGATTCAGATTGGAATGGAAATCGATTTGGGTTGGGTTTGAATTGATTTTTGACTTTTTTCGATTTCTTATCAATTCCCATTCTGATTCTGAGTCTGATTTTGATTCTAGAATTTATCAATCTTCTTGATCACAATAATGATAAACTCATCATTAACTTAAAACGAAAAAAATCAAGATGCCATTATTAGATGGAACTCAAGTATCTCCATTACCATTACCATCTAAACTGACTACCTTATCAGCTGATACTGAAGTTTGGTCAATCCATCAAACTGGTGAAATCTTTTTAGATTATGAGTTAAGAGTTTTCTTTATTTTGATCATTGACTTTCAAGATCGTTAACTAATCGATAATCTCTTTACCATAGGTCTTATGCTAATCGATATATCTTTTATTCTCAACCAATCTTTAAACCAAATCATCATGTTCAAGAACCACAAGAACAAGCATCAACCGATTTACTTACTTTCTTTGATGCATTACAATCTGAAGATCAAGAATTAGATCGATTAATTCAAACTGAATTCTCAGATTCACTTAAATCTAGAATCTTGGCTTGTATAACCACACCAGATGCTCGTAAGTGATTTGATTTCTATTTAAATTCATATCTAACAACACACAGATTCTGATGTTTGATTTGATTTGATTTGATCATCAGAACGTGAACATTCGATTGATAATCTAACCAATCATCTTTACAAATTACACTATAATCGATTTCATAAAGACGAAAAAGTGATTGTAGATTTAAGTTTTAATCAACCACCCAGTCCATCTTCCACAATCTATACAGCCAAGATTGTTAAAGTCTTTCCACCTAAACCATTAAGAGATTTAGTTAAATCAAAAGGTGTTCAATCGGATTTGATTCATTTACAATCGATTGATCAATTCAAATTAAATTTAACTGAGACTTTAAAGATTGATGATTCGAAATCTTATCTTTATACCATACAACTTATTGAAGATTCTCAATCCGCTCATCATGATCAAGAAGATGGATTCGGTGGTAGTTTTATGGAAGTCGAACCTAAGAAACTCAGGTGAGTGTTTTCATCATCACACTCTTTATCTTCTTCAATCAGATCAAAGATTGACATTTGACTTTAATTCTCATCTCCATTCTCTCTCCAATCCAAGTCGACATCCTAATTCATTTTCTAAATCACTCTTAAAGAAATTCATTCAATCATCTCTTTTACCAGTCTCTACAACCCAACCTAATCCACGATGGAGAGTACCAGATGAACTGATGCAAAAATATGGTCTCATCAACACACAACCACCCATACCCATACCAAACCTATCAGCTCATGTACCCAGATCAAGACCTAAACGAGGACCCCCTTCAACCCCTACTTCTCGTCTGATCGATCACCCAGAAATCACCGATCCGGAAACCAAAAGAACCATCAAGAAACGTAAACGGAATAAAATCTCATCTACGCCTCTTATGGTCCATCATCCACCTACATATGAAACCTATTTACATCCACAATGTTCAATCAATCCTAAACCTCAAGAAGATCCACCAGTTTTACATGCCATAAACTTAATGGAATGGAAACCCAGTGATTCGTTTTCGAAAATCATTTCAAAACCTTCACCTCCCTTAGAAACACCTGATCATAAAAAGAAAAAGAAATGGAGAATGAGTAGTAGTAAGCATCATATGAAAGAAGACTTACGAGTGATACCTAAATCTATGGAAAAAGAAGTACCTAGAAAACTTCATCTTGAACAACAAGCTTCGAATTCGAATTCGGAACCATCTCTTTCGACACCTGTTGTCACTGAGAATGGTGAACCACTTCAGAGATCGAACTCGGTGAAGAAAACAATTAAATATCCTAGTAGGTCTTTGATTTATGAACCTTGACTGTTTATCGATTGAAATTTTTTATGAAAGAGCTGGCTGACCTGAACCGTATCTTTGTTTGATTATTCTTTATCTTTTGTTGATTTGGTCTCTGATTGAATTAGTTGAAGATTTAGATTTAGATCCCTTGACGATGATAGATGGAAGATATTTAAGAAGATCCAGTGGATTGATCCCAAGTTTACCGATCAAACCGATTCCAAGTCAACCAAAAGACCCTAAAACCTTTGAAAAGAGTTTGATGATTTGGAGTTTTTTAAATATCTTTGAATTGATAGATTGTAAGATTGAAGAATTAAAAGATCAATTAGATTTGATTATTGAAAGATTAGTGAAAGAAATCCAAGTTGATTTGTCTTTGAGATATCCTACTTGTAAAAACGAAGGAAATGGTAGTAGGTTTAAATCTAGATCTGTTTTACCTTTTTTTTCAAATCAACCGATTCAAGAAACTAAAGTCATGAAGATTGAAGCAAGAGAGTATTGGATAAGGAAATCTATTAAGTTTTCGAATCTATGGAGATTAACTATTGATCAAACTTTGGTTAAAGAACAACAAATTCAAGAAAGTAGGAAAAAAAAGAAATCTAAAGAATCAAGTTCAAGTCATGAATTAAAGGAAGATTGGGTGATGGGATTAGTCGAGATTATGTGTCAGAGAGGTGGGATTGAACAGATTGGTTGTATGGGTAGATTAATGCAATATCTGTTTTCCAAAGATGGGACATTAACTTTATTACCAACTGAGTCAGGTATAAATCCCATCATTCAACCTCAAGAACATCATTCAACTAATTCGATCAATCTTCCAACATCAAATCATCATAACAAAATAGAAGTAGAAAATGGAATTAGAATTGAAGAAGAAGAAGAAGAAGCAGAAGAAGAAGAAATAGATGAGATGGGGATTGAAGAAATCCAACGATATGGAGAATCATTGATGAATCGAAGAAAGGATTATCAGTTTATGAAACAGATTTTGAAATCTAGGTTTAGTGAATGGGATTCCGATGAGAAATTAAGTTTGATTAGATTCTTATGTGATTTAGTGATTGAAGGACATTATATTCGAAATTATATTGAAGATTGTGATGAGAAATTAACGATTGTTAGGAAAGAGAAAGCAGATGTCAATAAAGAGAAGAGAAAAATGTAAAGTTTTGAATTTCGATTTTTTTATGAGTTTCTAAAAAGCTAACGTTCAAAGGGTTTGCTTTTTTTTGGGGGGGGCGCTTATGAATGGAATTTTAAAGACTTGAAGAACTTTCAAAACTTGGGAATGGAAGTAAACCTTTGAACGAAACATCATTGAAATCTACAGGAGGAGATGAGCTAGATCCGATTACCCATCAAAGTTCGACTGTGACCACACCGATCTTACCATCCCCGACCCAACCAATCAACCCAACTAATGAAACAGAAGATCCTCAATCCAGTACGACATGTACCATAACCGACATCACGAATCTAGAAACGCCAGTAAGGATGAACACCTTATTAAATTCGAAATCGATCAAAGCACCTAAGCTTTTGATGAAGAAGCAAGGGCATCAAGAATTGAAGGATCCGAAAGAAAAGTATGAAGTTGAATTGTTTCGATTGAATCTAAAAGAAATCTATTTGAACGAACGATTTCGAAAGTTTAATGGAGTGATGAAAACCAAACCGATTGGGATGGATCGATATTTTTGTAAGTATTGGTGGTTTGATGGGATAGGTGGTAATTCGAATTGCGTGGGACAATTGTTTGTTTCAGGTCCTAGTATAGATGAAATGGATTGGGTTTTAAATAAACTTCATCATCATCGGTTTCATCATCATCATCATTATTGTCAATCTGATGAAAATGGAAATGAAAAACAAATTGGAATCGGACTTGGGGTTGGGGGATGGGCAGTTTATGATACTGAAGTACAAGTTGAGTGTTTTTTTTTCAGAATTGAGACATGATTGATTTAATTGATGAAAAGATGGTATTTTCTTTGGCATGGGAATCGTTTAGATTCAAGGTTTGTTGAATTGGTTGAATCCTAAGGGAAATCGAGAATCGGTTTTAAGAATGAATTTAAAAGATTGGAAAGAATATATTTTTGAAAAGATTAAAAGTAGATGTGATGAATCAAATGATCAAAAGGTAAGAAAAGCATTTTCTTCAAAACCGCTTGAAATTTTCATGCCTTCAGAAATTGATTTGACTTTTTTTTCTTTTGGTTTGGATTAGCATGAAGGTAATGATGGTAAGAATGGAGAAGATCATGAAGATCGTATGGAAATTCAAACTGATTCTTCATTAAGTTCACAAGAAGATGAACCAGAAGAACCAGAAGAAGAAGAAATCGAATATAATCAAAGTAGTAGTGACGATGGTGATGATCAAAGTAGTGAGAGTGAAAGTGATAGTAGTAGTGAGAGTGATGATTAACGATCTATAGGTTTCTTTCATGTTTCATTGATTTTGATTTTTCTGGGAAACTTGTGCAAGATTTTTTTATGGATTTCTCTTACTCAGTTCAATTTGGATTTCTTTTCTTTTCTTTTTTAGGATTGGGTTTAAATATTTTTAGGATTTTTTTTTATTGATTGAAAAAATCGGTTTTAATATACATACATCAAATCATTTGTTTGGGGAAAAAAATGTTTATAATTTGTGGGTTTTTTTTTTGTGGAAATTGGGAAGGAAAGAAAAAGAAAGATTGGAAGAATGAGTTGGAAAGTTGAGGGTTTACTTTTTTTGATAATTAATATATGGAGAAAAAAATAAATGAAGAATGAGGATTTTGGTGAAGCAGTTTAACTTCAAATGATACCATAAACTAATTGAAGACCATACAAGAATTTTTGAAGAATATCAAACTCATCCACTACTTGGACACAGTAGAGGGGAGTATTGAGCTATGATGAGAACTTTTAGTCTTGGTGACAGCTTTGTTTCACAAGGATAAGTTTCTCCTGGAGGGGAAAGAGCTAATTCAGGCATTTTAACCATCCAATGAAACCTATCCTAGAAGGCTCAGGATAATCAGCTTGGGTATTGTTAGAATACATATAGATTATCAAACTCGTCAAACACATTACATCAAAATCATATTTACATACAGTACTCAAACCTAGTTTATATCAAACTTAAACCTAATTTAAATTTGTATCACATTTAAATAGTACCGCTCATCCACAATCGCCACTTTCTCCTCATCAGTTCACTGAGGAACAAAGTGGCGTGTAAGTGGTTTCATAGTCTGTATTCTTTCAATCCGGATAGATCAATTGTTAATCTCTTTCTCCATTTCTCTTCAGACTTTGTTGTTTTCTTTCACCCTTAATAGGTGTGATTCTTTATCTTTGTCTTCGGTGTTCAGAACCGTAAAGACTGACGCCCGTTTACTGGCATCCTAAGGTTAGACACTATTAACTATATGAAATATTATTATCAGTTCACTGAGGAACAAAGTGGCGTACTTTGTTGTTTTCTTTCACCCTTAATAGGTGTGATTCTTTATCTTTGTCTTCGGTGTTCAGAACCGTAAAGACTGACGCCCGTTTACTGGCATCCTAAGTTACCATTCTGGTGACTCGAGTTTCTTTAGATTCTTGCATGGTAGCGAGAGAAACTCGAATCATCTTATAATTTTATGTCATCACCTGCCGAAGCACCTTCACCTGCCAATACCTCCGACGATTCTATCGAGGATCAGAACGAGGAATCTTCTGAATCATCTTTTAATTCTACTCATACTTCTCATACCGAACTACCACCTAGAAATACCATCATCATGACACAACCATCTACACAAACTCCATTACTATCTTCACAAAAAGACTTTGCCGTCGCTCTAAACATCAGCTTAAGTAAAATTCCCACTACCATCATCTTAGGAAAATCAAACTATAAACATTGGGCAATTGGAATTAAACGATCACTAAGACCTTTAGGACTCGACAGATATCTCCAATCACCTAACAGACCCGACGATACTACTGAGGAAGAACACCTAGCAAACAAAGAATGCATCATGAATTTTCTACTTAGTCGCATGGACTCATCAATGTCAGCATATGTAGAATCAAAATTACAAATTCAAATTGATGAAGAAATTGATCTTGAATACGAACCATCTAAATTATGGAAGATAGTTCGAGAAAACAAGGCCCCAATTTCCGAAGCTGCTCAATTCCAACTCGATAATCAACTGGATGAATTCCGTCAAGATAATCGAACAACTTTAGAAGCTCATCTAGCAGAGTTCAGAGAATTGAAAGATGAATTAACTTTAGCTGGTGGAGATTTAAATGATGGTCAATTAGCTAGGAGACTTATCAAATCACTTCATCCCGATAATCAACTTATTTTATCGAATGTATTTGATATGGTAAAACCCCTTACTTATGATGGTGTAGAGCAGTACATATTGAAGAAAGAAAAGGAGTTACGAAACTTACCTCAATTCGCTAATCTTCACAAAAATCAATCTTTTCATCCTGGAGCTCATTTCGTGAATCGTAGTAATAACCAAAATCGCAACAATCAATTTACACGACCCAAATGTACTGCCGACCGATGTGTATGTAAGTATGGTAGAGATGAGTGTTTTGAAAACCCGAAGAATCAAGAGAAGAAGATCAGATGGCAGAAGGATCTAATCAAGAAAGGTAGATGGCGAGGTCAGATTCCGAATCACTTACAATCAAGTAGTCAGCCTAAAACGTTTCAACATCGAAGTTCATCAAATGTTCAGCCAGAGACCAATATCGATTGTGATTTAGATGAATTAACTGAAGCTATGAATTCCATGAACGTATGAACAGATGATAGTCAACCAACCGTGTTCCATATTGATTACTTCTGCAGTAATAAAGCTGTACAGGCTAAAGTTCCGAGTAACTCTTTTGGACTAGCTGATACGGGATCATCTCATCACATGTTCAATAATCTAAAACATTTCGATCAAAACTCGCTCACCCCAAATCCTGATCCAAGCAAGAGACTTAACTTAGCTGGTGGTAATGATACACTTGAGATTCAGAAGATCGGAACTGCATATTTATTAGACGCTGATGGAAATGTTATGAAGTTTGAAAATTCATTATACGTACCTCATCTGAACAAGAACTTGATTGCTGCTGGTGCTCTTATCAAAAAAGGAGTCGTTCCTTCCATTAATCCCACTAAACCTCATCTATTTGATCTGCTTCTTGGCAAGAAAACGCTCTTCCGAGGATTCTTTTCCGGCAACCTCATGATAGTCAAACTGATCGAATGCCCTGTACGTCTGATTCCCTTTCAGCAATCATCTTCAATATCAATCATTCAATCTGACACACTAATCAATCTTCACAATCGATTAGGTCATCCGAATTTCACCTACCTCCGAAAAATGATTAAAGATGAGATGATTGAAGGAGTTCCTAAGAATTTTGATTTTTCTAAATCTGTTGAATGTGTCGCTTGTATCAAATCAAAGAGTGAACGACCCCCTTTCTCCAATACCCGACCTCGTGCTGAAAATAAATTAGATAATGTTCATGTAGACTTGAGTGGAATTGTGAGAGGATATGTGAACAGTGGCTATCTATACTACATCCTTTTTACCGACGACTTAACTGGAATGCGTTTTGTGTACTTCTTGAAATCAAAAGATAAAAATTCAGTTTTTAATTCATTATGTGCATTTATTTCATTTGCCGAGCGCCAGAGCGAAAGAAAAGTCAAATGCTTCACATTAGATCAGGGTTCAGAATTTTTCAACTCTCTTTTCGTACCTTATTGTAAGGAGCATGGCATATGGCTACACGAAACCGCTGCCTACACACCTGAGGAAAACGGTGTCGCCGAGCGTTCGAACAAGACTATCACTTACAAAGCAAGAGCTCTACTCCAACACTCAAACGTACCACCTAGTTTCTGCTTTGAAGCCGTCAATACCGCTGTCTATCTTGATAATCGCACCGTATCTTTAGCGTACAACAAAGGTATCATGACACCTTTTGAAGGATGGTATGGAAGAAAACCGTCAGTATCTCATATCCGGACTTTTGGATGTGGTGTAGAATATATAGTCAGGAAGAGTCAACGTGACGGCAAGTTTCATGCTATCACTCGAACTGCTGTGCTCCTCGGTTTTGCAACTGACAACTTCAACTATCGATTATACGATCTTGAATCCAAGAAGATTCTCACATCTCATGACGTGAAATTCCGTGAAGACTTCTTCCCTTTTCGAAAATCAATCAAATTCCAATACAATCATTTATTTTCAAAGAAAGAATTGAATGAACTTGAAGACTCACATCCTGGATTAGAAACTGTCATAAACCTTGATGATGACGACTATCCTATCCTCCCTAATCCTCGGCCTGACGTGAATCCAGTTGTTACATCGGAGTCTGAACCTCCTGATGTTAACACTGATAATATTCCAGCGCCTCAATCTACCCCACCTGAAACAACCGAGGAGTCTGAACCTCCTTCGGATGCTTTACAGGATGCGGAACAAATCCCCAACCAACAACCAACTATCCGGAAATCAACTAGAGATAGAAAACCCCCTGATCGATATACGCCATCGAGTCAGCATACTTTCTGGGCAGACATCAACGCATTCATTACCGGAGAAGAAGAGGACTTATACGCCTACAGTACCATGCCAACCGTCAGACTTGTGAATGAACCGAAAACTTACAAACAAGCCATGAAATCATCAGAGAAGGAAGAATGGATCAAAGCCATGAACAAAGAAATCAACTCAATCAATGAAAGGAAGGTATGGACCATCGTAAAGCGACCAAAGAACAGATCAGTAGTTGGTGGCCGATGGGTATTTCGGATTAAGCCCAATCTTGATGGCTCAATAGCCAAATTCAAAGCCCGATATGTGGCCAAAGGTTTCTCTCAAGTTGCTGGAGTCGATTATCACGAGACGTATTCACCAACCGGTAAACCTGCATCGCTCCGTATCATGATCGCTATTGCTGCTTTGAATGGATGGCCTGTTCATTCAATGGACGCCATATGTGCTTTCTTAAACAACAAACTAGATTACGAAATCTATATGGAGCTACCGGATAATCTTAAAGAAATTTACGGAGCTGATATGGTTGCATGTTTAGGAAGTACAATCTACGGTCTCAAACAGTCAGCAAAATATTGGAGCGACGACGTTACCGAGTTTTTATTATCAATTGGGTTTGTTCAATCTGAAGCCGATGCATGCGTATTTATAAGAATCTCAATGAATGGAACAAAATTCTCGGCAATGTACGTTCATGTGGACGACATGGCTATTACCGGAAATGAAATTGAAGAAATCAAGCAGCTCATCTCGAAACGCTGGGAAATGGAAGACCTGGGTATCTCACACTGTATAGTAGGCATTCAAATTAGTAGAACCTCTGAATATTCATACGCCATTGGTCAACCTGCTATGATTGAAAGCATACTAGAAAGATTTGGAATGAATAACTGTAAACCAGCCAGCACCCCACTTCCAGCCGAACAGAAACTCACTCGAGCTAGCGACTTTGATGCTCAAGATTTCGCTCGTCAAAATCTTCCTTACAGGAACGGGGTTGGATCATTGATGTACTTATCTCAATGTACTCGACCTGATATTGCATACGCTGTTGGTGTTTTATCTCAACACCTCGACCGACCCTCACGTGCGCATTGGAACGCCCTCATCCATGTCTTACGATACCTTCGAGGAACCACTCACCTATTTATTGAATACAGTGCTGATGATAATGGACTATCTGGCAACCAATCCTGGGATTGCCCATATGGATTCTCAGACGCTGACTGGGCCGGAAACAAGGACAACCGTCGATCAACTACCGGATATGTCTTCAAATTCTTAGGAGGAGCAGTAAGCTGGAAGAGTCGCCTTCAACCAACCGTTGCACTGTCCAGCACCGAGGCCGAATACCGCGCAACCACCGAGGCTGGACAAGAAGCAACATGGCTTCAAAACTTGCTCAAATCCTTTGGCTTCAACATCAATCAACCTACACGTCTTCACTGTGACAATCTCGGCGCAATCCATCTGACCTCTAAGACCATTTTCCACGCTCGTACCAAACATATTGAGATTCAATACCATTGGATTCGGGAGTTGGTTAAACGTGGAACGGTGGAATTAACCCATTGCCAATCTCACAAGATGATCGCTGATGTATTCGCCAAACCATTAGGTAAAGCTTCATTTCAATGGCTAAGAAAATCAATTGGACTTCATCATCGCGAGCCAACATCTTAGTATTTCTTTTTTGCTCTTTCTCTTTTCTTTTCTCTTTTTTTTCTTTTTTTTACTTCTTCCTTGCTTATATATAAAAACTGTGATCTCTTTCAGTATTTGACGTGTTTGAGGGGGGGTGTTAGAATACATATAGATTATCAAACTCGTCAAACACATTACATCAAAATCATATTTACATACAGTACTCAAACCTAGTTTATATCAAACTTAAACCTAATTTAAATTTGTATCACATTTAAATAGTACCGCTCATCCACAATCGCCACTTTCTCCTCATCAGTTCACTGAGGAACAAAGTGGCGTGTAAGTGGTTTCATAGTCTGTATTCTTTCAATCCGGATAGATCAATTGTTAATCTCTTTCTCCATTTCTCTTCAGACTTTGTTGTTTTCTTTCACCCTTAATAGGTGTGATTCTTTATCTTTGTCTTCGGTGTTCAGAACCGTAAAGACTGACGCCCGTTTACTGGCATCCTAAGGTTAGACACTATTAACTATATGAAATATTATTATCAGTTCACTGAGGAACAAAGTGGCGTACTTTGTTGTTTTCTTTCACCCTTAATAGGTGTGATTCTTTATCTTTGTCTTCGGTGTTCAGAACCGTAAAGACTGACGCCCGTTTACTGGCATCCTAAGGTGTGATTCTTTATCTTTGTCTTCGGTGTTCAGAACCGTAAAGACTGACGCCCGTTTACTGGCATCCTAAGGTGTGATTCTTTATCTTTGTCTTCGGTGTTCAGAACCGTAAAGACTGACGCCCGTTTACTGGCATCCTAAGTTACCATTCTGGTGACTCGAGTTTCTTTAGATTCTTGCAGGTATCCGCAGGGAGGACAAAATGTTGAAATCTAGCTGTGTTGAAGGCCTTTTGTCATTTGTGGAGTGAGGAAAACGTCTGGGAATTAAGAGGAGGGCTTTTTTCCTTGGGAGGTGGGTGGACAAATAAAAAGTTATTTTTTGGATGATGAAAAGACACTGAGGAGTGGCAGGAGTGACAGGATTGCTGAGCAATAAGGCTGAGCAATAAGGTGAGAGAGGAAGAGAAGAATGGTAGCATGGAGGAGAAAACGTTTTTCTCTCCCACTCCACTTACCTGTGCACTCTGGCAGAGCCACCCTGCCTTTCGTATAATGGACTGTAGGGTAATGTTGCCTGTTTGGGGTACTCTTGACTTCTGTTTTATTACTTGACAAGAAATGGGTCACTGGCTTTAGAAACTTTATTATCATGGTTCATGCTTTAGCAGCCACAGAGGCATGGTTTACTTGCATGATAGATAAATCATGAATTACGAGAAACAGACAGAAAAATTGAGGTGGAAGAATCTAGAAAAAGCGGATGTTCTGGAGGATATTATTTACCAAAAGCACTTTTTGCCCCATCACCGTTTGTCAATACTCATACTGACTTCCAATCTTTTCAAGGTAGAAGGAGATTTTCCAAGTTTCAATTACAATATTCATTATTATTGCACATTAATTGAATTTCCTATTGTCATTGATTTGAAAACAAGTTCATTGAGATTACCCATGTGATTTGTTTTTAAGAAATTTAAATGAAAATATTGAAAAAAAAAATCAAAAACAACTAATAACATCAAGATCAGATGAATCATTTATTTGACGTCTAAATTCAGTTTGAAATCAATTCATACCAAGATGGTCTTCAAATACATTCTTTTTTTCATTCAATCATCTCTGAAGCTTAATGTCTTTTTTAAAATATAATCTTATCATCACAAAGAAATCATTTCACTTGGGTTTTGACTTGTTCGCACAATACACCCGGTTTGAAGTTTTGACACCTTTTTTGTTTTTAGTGATCCCACACGGGTTCGCAGGTTGGCATGTCTTAACGTAGCCTGCAGCCTTATCACAATGCAATATTCCTTCCTTACTACATTTTGCCGGAATGTCTTTATTTGTAGTAGGATTCCAACACCCGCAGGCCGGGTGACCCTTGATCAATGTATTAGGTTTGTGACATACAAGTGTGTAGTCGGATTTCACTTTTGAAAGATCGGGCTTATTTCTTCCATTGGGCTTGGGTTTATTGACTGCCGCGGTTTGTTCGACAAGATGTAGCATCATGATGAGAAACGCCAATGAGATAAGAAGGCGGTTTCTGCTGAACATCTTAACTGAGCAGAAGATCAATGGCATCAGTCTATTTGATCATCATCAGTATGAATAAGCATGTTGGATGATATTTAGAGATTCTCCTCAAAAGTGAGCCGACGGCGAAGGCGTATTGATAAGATCATAAGCTTAAAGAAGATAGACTCACCCTCCTTCTACTAGGATTGATGGAGATGTCAAGATTCGAGCCTCAATGAGCGGAGCTGTAAAAAAAGTTCAAGAATTGTTTCTGGTATTTCGGAAAGACAATCTTCATGTCAGATTACTAATCTGTACTTTGTATTAAAAAAATCACGCAATAAAAGAAAATAAGCTCACCAATTGAGAGAACTTGTGTAAGAAGCGATTCGATCAGAGGTGATTTGAAATTGTTTAGACCGATATGACCACACAGTGGAAGTGAAAAAGATATAACAGAAAAATGATGTGAGAGAAATTGAAGACAACTTTTTGTAAAGTAAGAAGATTGTGACTGCCAAATGGTCAATGGGTTTATATGTTGATTGGTATACGAAGGAATCAGTAAACAAATTTGTGAAGGATTATTTCACGATTTTTACTTCAGACAGTTTGTAAAATGGACAGGTGAGAACGAAGAAGGATTTTAAAATCTAATCGAGCTATCTCTTATACGCTGTGGATCTAAAGTTCTTCTTGAGCTCGAAAATCAAGTATCTTGGTCACCAACAAGTCCTGGTGACATCAAGTCTCTCGGTATACGAGGTTGGTTGGCGGCTAAAAAAAAGGTGACCGACATCTATGAGGCGGAAAGATATGACTGCGTCCGAAGGAGGAAAATCCACAAAACAACTGGTTCACGGCCTTTGATTTATGCTTGTTGATTGATTCAGAAGCATACTCTTCCATTCATACTGGTCGATTGTGCCTAACGCCTATTAGAAACTGCCTGCCTCGACCCTTTGACTGTGACATGCCTGTATCGTCACGGTTGCTCTTGCAATGTGGTGGCCGATAGCTCGGATTTGACGCGCCAAAGTGTGTGATCGACGCGGGAGATGGGTTGAAAGTTGTCAGCATGGCATTCGAGCATATAGCAACCTATAGCAACCTATGGCAACCTTCTTTGGCTGTTTAAAATTGTCATTGCAGATCAGCGACCTTAACATCCACAACGGTTTCCGACTCTTGCGGGCTTTCGCCAGTCGAACATAGGGGGGTCAAAACGCGAAAACATGCTGCAGTGGATCCCGCAAGACCTGATGGGGGACGTCGAGACTGTTCGAATTTCAGAAGACAACATTTGCAAGGTCTAGGCAGGCTCTCGATATCTCGTGCGACCGACCCAAATGGATCTATTAGGAGCACGTTTCGGCACATCTTCGAAGTGCTTGCTCAGCTTTGATCTCATTTGAGGTGAAGATGTCTTTATCGCAACATGCACATGGCACAGGTCCTCTGTTTCGGTTTCCTGGCTGCGAGGTGGCTTTGCATAGCGCCCCCAGAGAGGACCACGGATAGCCCTCATAAAGGTCCATTATGTCAAACATTTTGGCTATGATTTGGCAATATACATTTTAAAAAAGCTCAAACTTTGGCCCATTTGGCTCTAGACAACAAGCAACATTCAAAACTACAAGATTGAGTGTTCTGGAGGCTTTCTCAATAAAACAAAAAATTGGAAAAAAAAGTCTAAAAAATTAAAAGCTCAAAAATTTGGCTAAATTTGGCTTTCTGGCTTCAGCTTTTACAACAGAGATTTTCATCAAAAATCACATTTTGACTCCAGCAAGACATCGAGGCTTAGTTGGCGATATCCAGGGCCCTCTCCACAGTCTACATGTCATGATCACTTTAGCCGTTCAGGAACTGTATATACGCAAGAATCAGAAATGGATAAGTAGGACATGTAATTTTTTAAGTGCTTTTGATTTCACATATCACACTATCTAAGCTATGTAGGTTAAGAGTAACTAAATTACAACTTTCATTTGTGTTCATCATTGTGATCAGGACTATCAAGCCTATTTCAAGATCCCTTTGTGCAATAAAACCCGCCCAAATTAAAGTCATTTATAGAAAGCAAAGATGAAATGAAATGAAACAGTAACATAAAATAATGGAAAATTGGCATAAAGTGTATTTGTTTGTCTAAATATGTTTTAAAGTAAATAAATGCCTGTGGCTTGATTATTTTGGGCTAAATATGGGAATAATGCTGGTGTATCTAATAATTTGTTTGCTGAATTTATATCTACTTTTATTTTTTCTTCTTTGTTTTTTTTCCTAAATGCTTGCCGTTGCTTGTTGAATCGTTTGCAAAGAATCAAAAAATGATTTGGTGATTCTGTCACTCTACAATTTTCACATTTGTCATCCTCTTCAACCCCTATTCTATGTAAGAACTTTTTGAGGGGGCATTGTCCGCATTGTAATTGAAATATTGTGGCCGCTTGTCCCTTTTCTAATTTATCTAATGTGTCAGCTATGCCTCTTCCTTTAGTTTTGAAATTCTTAATGGAAAACGCTCCCCTTTTAAATTATTCCTTTGTGTGTCATATTAAGACTCCCAGACTAACTGGTAAAGCCACTATGTTAGAGCTCCCCTCTGCCGCCTCTCTTGCCGCTTGATAGGACCCAGGAATGCACCTATAGAGGTAGGTAACAAAAATCCCAACCATTTGTTGGTGTGGTTTTTGGGCACTTAAAGACACATTTACAGCACCTACAGTAGTGCAAAATGTGTGCGAGTTCAAAAAATTTCATTCAAGCTAGCTGTCAGCCTCATAGCACCTATACTTCCTGAGTTAATTGTATGTAACAGTCAAAAAGAGCCCTAAATTTAACGTTGGGATCAGGCCTTGGAGGCACAATTTTTTTTGCACCAATTGATTTTCCGCCTTGTTGAGTGGAGTTGAGAGACTTGGAGTGGGCTCATTCAATAGCCCTACTCCATGTGCATCTTGTGAAGCGCTCTGGAACTTGAGACAAGGAGTGTTGTGTCATGTAGAGCCCAAAAACTGAAAAGCATGTTTTGTCACATACCTTTATAGGCACATTCCTGGGTCCTTGCTTGATCCACCTTTTCATTTAATTCAATGCCTTTGTGCCTGGGCGTCCAGTACAACGTAACTTTGTTGCTTGGTGGAATGGTCTTGTAGCCTTGTGTAAAATTGTTGCTATGTATTGTAGTGTTGTGGGTTGTGCTGGATTTGTGAGTAAGTCTAATACCGCTTGGCTATCACTGAACAGTGCTAGTGACAAAACCTTCCCTGGTGTTTCTGATAATGTTGTACTGTATTCTAATAACGGGGGATAAGCGCCATAGACTCCATTTTGTAGTTAGAAATACCTTCAACTGGCCCATAAGTATTGCTTATCACCCCATCTTCCATTGCTGCCACCACGCCTCCTCCAACTTCTGGGATGAAAGATCCTGATATAGGCTCCTTTGGACTTTTCTTCGTTTATTTGGATTGGTAACTTCTCCTTCACCATGTCATGTTTCACCCCTTTGTTTGTAAGCACCAACCAAGGCACGACTTGGTGGGGAAGTCCATGACTGAGGGAGGTGTACAGATGTGGGGCAGCAGATATGCTTATAGCGGGTGAAACCTCTCTAGGAGGTTGGACAACTCGCGGCTAGAAAATTTTCCTAGCAGCAAACGTCCACCACCCGCTCAGTCCTAGCACCACATCAGAAAGATTCACACCTCATCGCTTAAGTTCTTTACGTTCAAAAACATTTCCTTTTAAATTTTGAAATACCGCAACCATTGGAAGACAACACGCCACGAAGACACAACATCAACTCCTTTAAAACAACAAAGAGGGAAAAAGAGATGGCAACTTTCGATGAAGAACTAGCGGAATCGAGAAGAAGAGCAGAGGAAGCGATGAAGGCAGGCGCAAAAGGACCAGGAACAAGAAGCAAGTCGAGAGAAAAAGAAGGAGAACACGAAGAAGAGTCAAACATCACCTCGACAGGAGAAGAGCGGCGGAAAGAGAGAAGAGACAGTAGGAGCCCCGACGAAGAAGACGAGACAGGAGGAGACACGGGAAATCAAGGTGGAACGGAACAGAGCGGCAGTGGAGAGAGAAAGAGAGAAGAGAAGGGGAAAGGCCCAGGAGAGTTAGAAGCAGGCGGATCAAGCCAGAATGAACAGAACTCGGGCACAAGAGTTAGGATAAAGGTTAAAGGTAAGAACTGGTCCAAAGTCAGACAACACCACCCTGCAGAACTTCCCCTCTATTTCTATCTCTATTTCTATCTATAAAACTATTTCTATCTCTATTTCTATCTATAAAAATAATGATAAATAACAAGAAACAAAGTCAGATTCCAGCAATTGAGCTGAGGCACCAGGAGCTACATCCTTGGACAGAAAGAGACGAGAACCACTCACAGGAGACTCTACCGGCAATGCCGAGGCAACAGGGAGCTAAATCCCGAGAAATGGAGAAAGAAAACTATCCGACAAAAGTCGAGGCAGACAGAGCTAAATCTGATCAGAGAAAGAGAAAATGAAGAGCTCCCCTCAGCAACCAAGCGTAGCAAGCTTAAGAAATAGAAAGAGAAGCAGAGAACAGGAACTGACTTGCATCGGAAAAACCCCGTTTTTTGCAACAGCCGCAGCCCTACCAGAACCGGGCACACCAGGCGACAGAAGCAAAGACTTATGGTGGAAATCCATTGTCGAAGCATACGGTGGAGGAGACCTGGAACTAGGAAGAGCGATGATGCACGGCTTCACGATGATGTACGGTGACCCCCCATACGATCCAGAAGCTCTGAGAGAAAACAGAATGCAGAGGGTGGAGTCAACCCCAGACTTGCAAAGCGACCCGCGACCGGAACGGCAAAGATCGATGTCACTGATAGCCGGAGGAAGCGATACCGAATAGGTCCCACTAGCTAGAGAAGAGGAGAGCGAGAAGCCACCCAAGTCAAAGAGGAAAGATAGAGACATCAGAGATATGGTGGACCCGGAAAGCGAGATAGTGTTCATCGACAAACAATTCTCAAACACGAACCTCTTGCAACTATCCTCAGGCATCCATCAACGGATGACGAAGCTAAAAGCCTATGTTCCATTGACGGTCTTCAACCTCGAATGGATAGACAAAGACTACGAGAAAGCAAGCACCAAGAAGACAAAGTCGATGAAGGAGCTGCAAGAGGGAGACGAGGTGTTAACTTACACAGGTCTGACCCCGAAAGACGAACTGCTACTTAACTACGGCGAGTGGATAGATGCGATAGACCTCTTTATCAGATACGTCGAAGAGCGGTACCATATGCAAACGACCGCCAAAATGCTGAAAAAGCACAAAGAAAACGTGATTGAAATTAGGAGATCAACGGCATGCTGGATGATAGCATTGCATTACTGCATGAAAGTAAGAGACAATCCTATAAGACATTCCACCAGGAAGATGCAAGGAAAGAATATTGATAAAACATTTGCACACACACGTAGGTGAGGAGATTGTTGATGCAGATCGTCATAGGAGAGTCCAGAAAACGAGAGATGTGCAACGCAGGAGCACTACAAGAAGATCTTCTGAGAGCGGCAAAGGACAAAGCGGAATCAGGTGGAGAACGAAACTTCACAGAGAACCCATATGCAACGGGGCAGAAGACGATGGACTCTCACGTGCAGGCACAATCCACCACGAGCGCAGAGAAGAGACAGTTCGCCGCATCCAATCACGTCAAGCGGGAGACCTCTGGCCCGAGAGGAGGAAATGAGACAGGTTGGAGAGGACGAGGAAGGAAGCCAAACAGAGGCAACTGGCCAAACCGGGGAAGTTACCAGAGCCACTACGGAGCGTCCCACAGCACCCACTACGTGCCAAACGGATACGGAGCCTATCCCCCCAACCAGCATCACCAACCCTATGCCCCAACCGCGTACCAACAGCACAGGGGATACGGATACCCTCACAACAACATCAACGGGTACACAACGAACTGGCCAGACCAAAGCCACAGCGGAGCGTACACTCCAAACGCGACTATGGGAGAAGGAGGAAGTCAAGGAGGAGCCGGGGGGAAAACGTACGGAGGAAGCGGAGGAGGAAAAGGAAGCGCAGCAGGAAAGAGCACGCAGTGAGCTGAGATGAAAGGAAAGAGACCAGAAATGAAACTCCAGAAAGATGCTTCCCTAACTCCGATCCCCTCCATTGTCCTACAATCTCTCTTGTTTCCCAAAAAGCTCCAATTATTCCACAGACGCTATCCATAATCATGTCTCCGCCAAGTTGTACATGTGTTGTACGCCCGCTCCACCCACCTTTTGTCTGTCATAGAGAAGCACGTTATGAGAGGAAAACGTGCGAATGAAATAATAAAGAACAGATTTTGACTTACAACTTGGTTTGACCCCCTCTTTCGCCCGATCCTTTCACCTGTGGCGCCCTAATCCTTCGGACCCTACCCGAAGATAAACGTGCGACTACCTACGGGTAGCTCCCGAAAAGTATTTTGCCAGAACTGTCAGATCGGCCAGACAGATCCTGAGTCTCGACAAGAACCACAGTGAGAAGTTTTTTTGACTTTTCAACCTTCACAAACATGTTTTAATGCATTCTAGAGCCATCCTGAAGCTTTGCAAAACTTAAGTTTTTGACCTGCCAACCTTGAAAAATTCGAAAAAAAAACCAGACCTGTCTGACTGGGGGTCAGATAGGTCTGGTGGTCTCTAGCATAGCGCAAAAGTCCTCAGACGTGTCTGAGTCTGATAGTCAGACTTGTCTGGGACATATTCAAATCGTCAGACAGGTCTGGTTTTCCAATATACCCAGACCTGTCTGAGGAGAACCTCTGATAATCGCATTACCATGCCATCAGACAGGTCTGGTGATACTTTTCCAACCAGACCCCCCTTGCCGATCTATCCTTTGACCACCCAGTACAACTTCATCCAGGCCAACAAAAGCTCGACTCAATTAAATCAAATCAAAGACTTCACATCACATCTTCAACTCCTCAAACTCGGGTACCCACAACTCCAAAACAAACCTGTCACTGAATGGAATAACTCGATCGCTCAGATCAAAGAGACTGCCACTCCAATCTCGATAACTGGCATCAAAGACTCAAATGCGATCATTGTTCAACATACTCACCTCAAGACCCAGGCCTGATACTCAAACCCGTATGTACCAGTGCAAAAAAATCAAAGGTCTTCATTCAACAGTGTCTTGAATCCCTTCACTGAATCCCTTCTTACATTTGCAAAACGCGTGTAGGAATCGAATCATTCACATATCTCACTAGGTCAATAGACAATTCAAAATTAGTAGTACAACAATTAGAAGGCTTCAATTTGCAATCACGATCCTATGTTATCATCACTATTCAACATGAAATGTAAAGATCACAATCCTTGTATCACACACATATGATAATGACAAATGATGACAAATCCTAGCCATCTGCGTTGATGTTAAGATCAAACATCATATTCAGCTCAGCATCCTCCAAAGGATCAATTGGCTGAGCAATCGATGTCTGAGCATTTACAATGCTTTCCCATGCAATCCAACAATCTGAAATTAGCCCCCTCCAGCTCAAGGCTAGTCCTTCATCATAATCTCGGCCCAAATTTCAGTAGATCGAAGTTCCTTCCAATACATATGGTATATCAAAATTCCACTCCAACCAAATCCGAGTAAGTTCAAAAGTGAGTGAATCATACAATGCCCTCAACACACGGCTGCACTCTAACCAGTTTTTTTTGGTTATGCGACGAGGGACTGCCTCACTTGGTACCACCAACTCCAACTGTAATGCTGTAGTTGTTGGGTCCCAAGCTAAATTTAATCATATGAATGTCAGTGTTGAATTCAAGAACAATGAGCTTGTAGGTATAAAAACCACTGATGTTTCTCTGAAAGGAGACGTAATGCCTTCAGTTTCTTAGCCATGACAATTGACCACTCCATCAAACTACGCACTTCCTTTGCAATACGTCGCAGTTCCTTGTCACAGCTTCGTATTGCAAGGAATGCTTTGATCCCCTTTTGGGTGGGTATGTCCACAGCCCACTTCTCTTGTGGATGTTGAAGTCCACCAAAGTTCCAGAAATCATCGGTAATGTCTAAAGCTTTTACATCATCAAAGGATTTTAGAGCCAGGGGATCTGGAGACGGATACAATGCATTAAACTTTGATACCATGTCGTGGTAAGTTTTCCATTTTTTTTCAGTAATTCCTGTTTTTTATTCATCGAAACTTTCATATGTTGCTGAATTGAAGTACCTACATATCGATCATTAGATATTATAATGCATCAAAACAGGTGAAAACATGGCTCACCCTGCCCAGGCTCGTCCCACCGCCGTTTCAACTCAATAACCCCGACTTTAGCTTCGTAGAGGTTTTGTTTGGCAATCCGGATGCGTATAAGAGCCTTTCCTTTGGGATCTAATGCTGTTGTTTGATAAGGATTAGGAAGTCAGAATTGAATCAAATATATGCAAATAATCAACATTAAATATCTACCTTTAGCCTGAGGTATATTTCTGAACCTCTCACTACCAAGCTCGCTCACAACCTCCTGGATCTCCTCTTTGAGATAAACAATCATCCCCGGAAGACTGGCCAATTCGCGTAGGTCTTCTGCAGTACGATCCGTTCGCTTCCGCCGCCTGAGCCGAACCAGCTTGTCCCTATTACAACAACGGGAAAGAGCAGGTGAGTACATGTTTGACAATAATGATTCAATAAAGAAAAACTGACTTATGTTCCCGCAAATCTTCCTCAAACTCAATCAGCTGTTGCAATTGGAGCTCCAGAGCGCGAAGGTCATTATCACCAATGACCTGAGACTGTATAGCCTTCTGCCTCTCCCACTGTTCAGCAAAGTATTCTCGGCGATACTCACCATCCTTCTCAATCTCTTCTAATATTCCCAAATTTATGTCTTGAGTTTTCTTGGCGATGGTTGTCTTTGACTTGATTGATTGTACTACCAGAAATAAATGAGAACAATGAAAATGAAAATGATTGATGTATCAAAATCAGATCAGATCAATGCGAGTAGTTTGTGTCAGCTCTTACCAGAGTTAGCTCGAAGTAGATCATTTTTGTGAGATGCCTTTAAATCGATTGAATCCAACCTATGCTGCTTGGTACTATATCGTAATGCTGAGACCAAGGATGACAATGAGAACCAACATCGTTCACATCCTTCTCCGTCCGACAATCCCCAGCCAAGATTAAGACGTGGGTTATACTCCAACTGGCAGCCCCAGTTGTGTACATATGAGTGGAATACAGAAGTTCCAAAAACAAACTGCGCAGCTTTTCTCTCCTCCACAAATATTCCTCTCTAAAAGACGGGGACAGGGAAAACAAAACAAGCATTAAATTTTGACTAATCATCAACATACAATGATGAGTGAAAGACCTTCTCAATACCCTTCTCCAGGTTACAGCCAATATCATAGAGAACACCAAACGTTCTAGGTCGCACATCCTCATCCTCCTTTGCTCTGTCTAGCAGAGAATCCATCATTGTATGGGCAAAGTGAACTCTGGAAGTGATATATGAGAGTCTTTCCGAAGTGTGATTTTGTAAAGATAACAACTCACTTCTCTCCGCTCTGTTCAATATTGATAAAAGCCAGGGCATGGTCATGTCGACAGACCATGCCGAGTAGTCCTGTATCGTCGCATCCACGCCAAGTCGAGCCCGTCCTTGTATCATTCGCAGCGGTGTGCATCTGAGTGCAAGGATCCTAATTTAACAAAACAAATATGAGACTTATATGGCAAATTCTGTGTTATCTATACATACAAGCTCGTTTTTGTTTGATACGGTCGCACTTTTCACACGCCACTTTTCAACTTGCTCTGGTTTAACAAACAGCAAAGGGTATCTTAATTTGATCTGGGAGTTCTCTACACTGGCTGCTAGGTGTCTCCGCTGTTGAAAGTTACCATCAAGGCAAACTATGTGATCGGGTTCTTCGGAAGCTTCACCCAGTGGTCGAGGTCCAAAGCAGCGAGGGCAATTGGCTGCCAGCTGCTCGAGTTTGGTTAGTGAGAGTGCTCGGATCGTCAGTTCTTTCTGTAAACGTATCATATGTCGATATGCATCTATAGCTGATGAGAAAGGCCGGCGCCATTGCCGTGGCTATCATTAAAATGGATCAGCCCTGTTCGACATTCATCTTCAACAGACAAACCGACTTCTCACCTTATTTGTCCCTTCGCTAAGCATTAGCGCATTACTTGGATCAAGAAACTCATCAATCGCTCGTGTAAAAGGTTGTAATCGTGTGCCAGCAAACTTCCAAAGGATATGATAGAAGCGAAGTAAGCGTAATGAAAAGGCCGTTTTGGGATGAGTGGGTGTGCCACCCATATATCCCATTTGGATTAATCTGACCACGTCCGGCTGGCATGAACAGAACGTGATCACTAACTTCTTACGGCCTGGCATCAAGTTGGTCAATATACACAATTTGGCATCAGGACTAGGTGATACATACTAAATATGTCGACAACATCTACCGGTCGAGTCCTTTTCTTGGCGGTCAAGCAGCGGCAGTCAGGTTTCCAGTCAACATCCCAGGCTGCCGTTCCCCATTGCATGGTCATCTTGCTTGCTTCCATGAAAGCGATGAACATGGGGGTGAGATTGTTAGCCCATTGACGTTCCTCCCTGACACGACGTTCCTGATAAGATACGCTGGTTACATGCTGGACCACCTCGTCGTCTTCATCATATGAATCAGACGGATCTTCAATCGGACTAGGCCCACGATCATATTCTTCAGGATCAGCACGAACTTCGTAATCAAATTCAAATCGGAAGGGTGAATTGGGATCAGAGGGTTCGTTTCCACTCAATTTGCTTCCATGCCAATCATTTGCGTTTGGGTTCAACTGTGACTGTGACTGTGACTGAATCAAGATTCTGTTTCTGAGCTTGGTACATCGTCGATCGGCCCAATCGTCTTCATTACGTTCAAACTCCTCAAGCTCCTTCTCGGCACTGCTTTTGGCCTTTTTCAAACGTTTGCTGACGGGCTGACCTAGCGGGCAAGGGATTGGTTTTCCTGGGTCCACCATCACAAGTTGAAGTTGCAAAGATTACAATTACGACTGATTCTAGATAAGGATATTGATTTGGGTGGGTACAAAAAATCCTTTCAACAAGAAGTGTTTTTTCACAAAGTGACCGCTACGTCATTTTAACTATCCGTTGTTTAATAAACATTCTATATGGGACCTATTTAGACTAGTTTTTCAGCCAATGGGGTGCAATCTTACGCCTTTGGGATAGACCTGTCAGATTTGATTTGATCTTGTTTTACAGGTAGTGCACGTGTGCTTATAGGTCTCTCAAAAGTCCATTGGGTGTCCGAGGATGATGCTACTCAAAATACCGCTGGTGATTATGTTGGCACAATCACCAAGCCATCAAATGATGGCTTTTCATGTTTTGAACAATAAGATTTATAATCACCTTCACTTCATGACTGCAAACAGCGTAAAGATAGTGCAAATTTATACTAAGCATTGAGCATTGGTTACATCTTTTCCACCTCCTATGTTGAACATACTATGGGATTGTCCAAAAAGCAAAAATTTCTTTCATGCTTCAATGTGCAGGCATGCACAACACAGGTCTATGCCTGGTTTTTTAGGCAAAATGCTTATGTCATAATCAGTTTCTTGTGTGATCAAAACTGAGAAGTTAACATGTTTTTGGAATCAAGATCTTAATTACTAAGTGGTGCTCCAACATGCAAAAATCCAATTATAGTGTTGAGTGTGGGGTGAGGCAATGGTTGAAGACATTGTTTATGTAAATGAAGTAATTAAAAAAAGACTGCAACCATTTCAAAGAAGATTTTACAAGCTCCAAAAATGTGATCAAGAGTGTTTAATCAAAGATAGTGATTTGACTATAAGCTCAGTGAAACCACATTTTGGCTCATAGCATGGTCAACATTGCTTCTGAGGGGGTTCTTTGTTGATCAGAATGGTTCACAATGTAGTTAGAATGAGTGCGGAGGTTGATAAGTCCTTCTGGACAAAAACTTATTTGACTGAATGTTGTAAAGATGTTGTCCTTGATGTTAAAACAACAGATATGCACATTTCTGAGCGGAAAATTTAGAGAAATTTCAAAGTGTTTTTTTGATCAAACTTCATTAATAAACCCCCCCTAAAAAATGTTCAGGAAACAGCTGGGACAATCCCAGACACCAAAAGACAAAAATTGACCAAGATATGGGCTTGGAAAAATGTGTGCTAAAAATCAAATTGCCCAAAGGTGCATCAGGATGGCATTTATTCTCAGAAAGTTTATATTGAATGGAAAATCATATTCAATTTCCAACACTATTTATTATTGAACCTTTGAGTTTGAAGGAAAACCTGGCGAGATATGGTCATTTTGTGAGTTTTGACCCATGCCAAAACTTCACTAATTCGACTATGTGCTCGCCAAAACTCACTTTTTACGAAATTGATATTAATAAACTACATGTGAAATTGGATTTCCCACACTCCCTATTATCAAACCTTTGGGTTTGGATCAAAATTGAGTGAGATAGGGTCATTTTTAGCCTCCCAAGCTTTGCTCAACCTTCTCTAATTCCACTATCTGATCCCTAAGAATCATTATTTTGATAAAATCATCATAATATACTCTAGTTTAATTTGGATTTACTACATTTTTCATCTTTGAACCTTTGAGTTTGGATCACAATTGGGTGAGATGTGGGAAAATTGTGTCATTTGATCCATGCCAAAAGATTGCTAATTCCATTATGTAATCATCAAGACTTCATCTTTTTGGGAATTCAGCAAGGGTAACCTTCATTCAAATTAAATTCTGAACATATTTGATAATCTGACCATGAAGATTGATTCAAAATTGGGGAAGTTGTGCTTTATTTCGTCTATAGATTGAACCAAAGCCAAAACTTGGAACAAGTTTCCTGAGCCTGATTTTCGATGTGACCATCCAATTTTGAGGACCACATGACGGTTACGTAGTTCATGCTGTCATTGCGCCACGCTCTTGTGATCCTGACTTATTCTCATCAACATTTTTTGTAATGTTTTAGTGCTTTTTCGTGCTTTACATAGAGTTGATTCAAACTCAATATTGGTCTTTTATTCAAGCGGTCTCAACTTTTACAGAACATAAGTTGAATAGAAAAAAGCATAGGTAGGTGATTTCTAGACCCATGAAAACGGATAAAGGTGTCGGATACAACATGGTTCACTTTTATGATGATATGATACCTTTGATCCACCGGAGCTTTGATCTCATTGTTCAATTGTAAATACATCAGTTCTCATGGATCACATTCTCCGAAGTGCTGATTGATCAATAAATACAAGAAAGCAAAGAAGTGGATCAAAAGTGGTTAGCAATGGAGCGAGTGAAGACAGACAAGTGAAGACTGACATACCTCGCATCCGGGGTCCGATGCGTATCAACGTGGTTTTGTCAGTTTGTAGGCTGAGGAGAGCAGCTGTCAGTTCGTAGATGCAAGGCTTGGAATGATACAAACATACTTGGGGCTTGGTGTCACGCCAGGTGGAGTCCTTGTTCTGGAGTTGCAACACAGCTTCCTTCATAACTTGCTCGATTTCGATGGCTCGACTAGAGGTACCAGGGTTAGAGGGCATTCCACCAAGTTCTTCGTCGGCCCTCTGTTTGATGGATAGGTCAGTCAAAGATCATGATTATACATGTCCATATGGGCGGTTATTCTCACTTGGTATGTGTCAAAAAGATGAAGGTTCCGTTTCTCATTTCTGAAATGGTCGTCAATTTCAGATTTTGTGTTACAGCGAATAGCAGGTGGTGGATTATAGTAATCATATATGTGAATCATGTTTCCTGTTGTACTATCACGGATCATTCTCAAAGGATTAAACCGAACTAGTTGGGATTGTGCAACATGAAAAGGGTTGCTGGTTGTTGATGACTCGTTTTGTAAATAGTCGATTTACTTTGCTTGACATATTGAATTAACTTTGAACGCTGAAGTCGATGTTGTTAAGTATATTGTCAGGACATAGTGTATCAGTTGGGTCTGGGGGACATCACCTGATTTGATGGTGAAATGTCCACCTGGTGACACAAAGGGGGAAACCTTTACAGACCGGCGCGTAAAATGTACCAATCCACTCCTATGTACCGATACATTTCTATTACGCCTGTAATAGGTTTAGATTAATGACAATCGGTGGACTCATGATACATGCATCGACAAGTTGGCATCTCCCAATGAAGTGCGTGCAGACATATGCATCATACCCAGGGCTCTGATATGGAATTAAACTCAGTCATCAATTTCAAACTTAACTAAGTCCCTTGTTAAGCTTGAGCCTTGTTAAGCTTGAGCCGCTCAAACGAGGTTGAGCTTAACGAGGGACTTAGTTAAGTTTGCATCAATTTGAGAATTTTAACTCCAAAGTTCTTTCATTTTGAGAATTTACTAACTACTTAGAATTCGCCATATCCCTGGAATCCCAGTTTGTGACCAACTTTTACTACTTAACAACCCTCCAAAAAGCCCTGTGGCTCAGTCTCGTCTGCGGGTTCTGCTTACGTGTACCTCTACATATTCATTTCCCCACCGCCGCACCTCACCAGACCGGACCACCCTCATCCTGCATCCTTCTATTCTTTCCACTTGTCACGAGCCTCAATCATCTACACTCTACACTACACCAAGCTTAAGTCGCCTTTCTCAATGCCGCCTCGTCTGACTCGTCACTCTTCTCGCACAAATGGCGCTACTGAAACTCAACCTAATCAACTTGGTCTCAGGGATCCTTCACCGACTCGTAATGCCGAGAATACTCAAGCTGCGCCCCAGAAAAAGAAAAGGAAACAGTCTAAACGTGTTAATCAGACTTCTCCTCAAGAAAACGATAATGAAAACCTCAACAACAACAATCTAGACAACACCACTGCTGACAACCATCCACCTGATGAAGATGAAGACAATGAAGCTGATCGCCTTACCGTTGATAACTACAAGGAGCATATGGACGCCTGGAGTGTTGGTCGGCTCCGCACAGCCATCAAGAAATACAAGTCTTCCGGTGGTACCCGAGCAAGCACTGAGGTTCAAACCAAGGCTCGACTCATAAATTCAAAATACGAGCACGAATTGTTAATGCTAGCATTGGTAGATAAAGTCCAACTACGAACCATCAAAAAAGCAATGTATTTTTATTTCTCTTTGTCTTTTCCTTGTATTCACACGCTGAAATTGTGATGCTACCTTCTTTATCCAGTGACGAAGTTGCTCCTAAAAAGAACCCCTCCAACCTTGGAATGTATGTATCCTATGCGAAAGAATCTCTTGCATTATCTAGTGAGTTGTATGTCTTTTGGACTATGAGTTTCTCAATTTTCTGACATGTTTTATATAGTGCCCAACAGAGGACAGGAAGATGGTGGTGATATGCTATCCCAGAGAAATCGAATCAACACCGATCGCTGGAAAGCCCTATCACTCGATCAAAAAGCAATTTTTTCCCCTTCCCTATTCTACACGTTAGCTGGAGCACCGAATCCATACGCTGCAAGTGATAATGAAGATGCTGATGATGAAGATGAACGAGGAGACATCATAGTTTCAGTCCCAAAGGTGCGGCGCTTGACACCAGAAGAAGAAGCACTATACCGACCCATCTATGAAGAGATGGTGGATGACGACCGAGTATCGGCCAACATCTCAAAGCCCAAGCTGGGCCCTTCCGATGCGCTTCTCCAGAGGAAGTCACTCACCGCTTTTCAAAAGTTTGCACATGAGGTTGGTGATTGCTAAATCTCATCTCTTCAATGAATTGTCTATTTTTCTTACCAGTGTCTTGTCTTCCATAATTCTACTCTTTCATTCTTGTCTTTCATCTAATCAGCTTGCATGTCTAGCAAACCGATTAGATTTTGCGTTCTATCTTGTGGGATCGAGTACACTCACACCCGATAAATCAAATGCACTTGGATGGACACGGGAGTTCACTACCCACCAACAAGTAGCACGATGGGCCAACAAGACCAGCGGTTTGGCTCGGGTATTTGCAACATATGCGCAAGGCGCTGCAATGGCTGATGCTATTGCATCAGCCACTCATCCTCCTGAATTGAAGCCTAAGCGAAAACGTAGCGACAAGCCTCAACGTAGTGACCGGATCAAGATTCAACTTGGGAGAATGCTCGTTCAATTGACTGGTATGTTTGTTCAATTATCTCCATCATCGTTTGTGATGGGCAAGTATGTACATATTGATTTTGGTTCTTTTAACAGTCAAGGCGCTTGGCCGAAAGCCTACCCAATCTTTCCCCTTGACAGAAGACCCCAAGAGTGCCTTACTCAAACGAAAGGTCCCTTTGGAAATGGTCCGTTCAGATGCGTGTACGTTGTCCGAAGAGGCTCTGAAATTAGGCTTTAAGAAAATGAGGACCAAGGATTGAGAAAAGTGGGAAGATGACATCAAAGGGGGACATTTTCGGTTGAGAAATGTGGGAGGCGTTGAGGCAGTTGCCCTTGATGCAACTGATTTGATGCAACTGATTTGGCCGAAATCGATAGATCAATGGGTGATGAATGTGAGAATCTTAGTAAAGATAAAGACAAGGCTGGGGGTGATGGGGATGATGATGACGAGACACAAGAGGTGGACGACAATGAATGATCTGGGTTTTTGCTTTTTTTCTATTTCATCTCCTTTGTTTAGAATCTCTGTTGAATGATTTTGCAAATGAAGTCATTTTTCTTGTTTTCAGTCTTGCAATAAAAATGAACAGTGTGATTGTTTTTTTCCGACTCAGTAAATTGAGCTTTTGTCAAGACAAGATTGTTCAACTTTGCCATTGTGACAGACAGGTCTGTTGATCTTGTATCCGTTAGTCGAGTCTGGTTGCATGGTAGTGCGATTGTCGAGAGTTATCCTCAGACAGGTCTGGTGATCTTGTATCCGTTAGTCAAGTCTGGTTGTTTCTTGTCAGACAGGTCTGGTCACGAGAGTATCACCAGACCTGTCTGGTTGCATGGTAGTGCGATTGGCAAGTTATCCTCAGACAGGTCTGAAAGGTTCCGAAAAGCCAGACCAATCTGAAAACCAGACCTGTCTGACGATTTGAATATGTCCCAGACAAGTCTGACTATCAGACTCAGACACGTCTGAGGACTTTTGCGCTATGCTAGAGACCACCAGACCTATCTGACCCCCAGTCAGACAGGTCTGGTTTTTTTTTCGAATTTTTCAAGGTTGGCAGGTCAAAAACTTAAGTTTTGCAAAGCTTCAGGATGGCTCTAGAATGCATTAAAACATGTTTGTGAAGGTTGAAAAGTCAAAAAAACTTCTCACTGTGGTTCTTGTCAAGACTCAGGATCTGTCTGGCCGATCTGACAGTTCTGGCAAAATACTTTTTGGGAGCTACCCGTAGGTAGTTGCACGTTTATCTTCGGGTAGGGTCCGAAGGATTAGGGCGCCACAGGTGATGGTCCTTGAAACAAAAGAAAAGAATTTACGCTTTTGATCCAGATTCATCTGAGGATAGAATAGTAAATAAAATTTTGAATAAAGTTGATGGTGACGCTAGAAATGCAATCAAGAGTCAACTCTCTACACCATACAAGTGGGATATGTTTCTGATGGTGTTCAAAGATATTTTTGAAAACACAACAATCATTACCAAGAAAAGATACTTGAATAGACCACGGAGACCTTTTATTGAAAATAGGACCACTTTTAAAGATGATAAAATGCAAGGACCTTCTAGCACAAAAGTTCAACCAAGTACATCAGAAAAGAAACCTTTTAGAGCATGCCCAAACTGTGGAAGCAAAGATCCAAAACATCAGTGGAGAGGATGTACACCACCGAAGGGTTGTCACGTGAATTTCACGCGGAATACCTTTGCAGCGCGATTCCGCGTGAAAATGACGCTGAGAGTAAGTCTGTGTGATACACGCGGTGAGGAGCCATGTCACCGACGTAACGACCGACGTTTGGCACTCGCATACATCCCATCGTGGTGATGTCCCCTCCTCGTGAGTTCACGCTGAACATACAAGTGGGTTCTACACGCGCGGAGCAAACATGTCACGGACGTCACCTCGAACGTCTTGCACACGCATACGGCACAAAGTGACCATTGGTCCTCTACGTAAGCTGGCTGCGTGCGCGGCCACGTGCATTTCCATCACGCCGCCAAACGGGGGCAGCCACGTCTTTAGCTCACGCGCGCGGTAGTGGCGGTAGTGTACAGAGAGTGAAAGCGAATAGAAGAATTCATACAATTGCATGATTGGCAAGAGAAAGACAAGCAGATAATCTCCACATCAACATAAGATTCATAACATTAATCCAGGTGAGAAGGGTTTTGTTCTTCCTCCTCCACAGCCGCCTCCTCCAGACCCTGAAAACCAGACCCACTGCTCCCAACCTGATTATCATTACCCGCGGCACTTGCAAGCGCGTTATTGTTGCCTTGTCCGGCCACTAAAACCTGATCGACAAAGGGTGCTGGGAGGCCGGAAGCTTTGATTGTGGACCAAGTCCGCTGGCCAGTAAATGCCTCTCGGTCATAACGCGCAATTTGAGCAAAGTACCTACCACAGAAGGAAGTCGCTCAGTTTGTGTTCTGCCACATAGTGTGTTAGTGTGTGGTGTCGATTATACAACTTACAAAGACGCATCGCTCGCGGGCCTGGCGCGAAGGTCAGCCAGCACTTCGTCCATCAGCGTCCATTGACAGCGCTTCTTGTTTTCTGTTTGGTTGAGGTAGTAGTACACGGTGACATATCGCTACAAAATGGAAGAGGGTCAGGCACATGTTAACGCTCTCCAAGGCGATTGAGACAAACGAAGCTTACCATGAACATAATCCGTTTGACCTTAGCCCGCCCCAATTTTGCCAACGCATCAGAGTCATCCAGAGCTCGTACCTCGGGTATAAACATTCGGCCGACCTGAGGAAGCACATGTCAGTGAGTTTGACGCAGGTGTTACATCAAGAGTTTCAATTGACCTGGAGTGCCATCGATTTGGCAGCGGGTACCTTGAGTATACTTCCCTCTGGAACGCCCAGGATGTTGTGGAGGAGCTTGTTTAACGGTGTTTGCAAAACAAACAATCAGCCGCCGGCCACACTGACCGTTGATTCGTCACCTTTGTTAAAGTAGACCTGACTCACCGCGGAGCGCACCTTGCTGCGCTGATTCTTCAACGTGTCCTTGATGAATAAGTACATCGCCGTTGTAGGAATACATGCCTCACCCGCGATATAATCACCAGGGCCATGCTCATCAATATATTCGGCCTTGAGACCTTTGAGGTACTTCTGTGCGATTGTGGATTGAGTGAGTGATTATCGCCATTTCGAAGGTGAAAATGACGCCCAGAAAGGTTGACTTACAAAAGTGAGTACCTCCAAACTTTGAACCATGGTGGTGTGATCATCAGCAACAGTTTTGCTGTACGCCTGAAGGTCCGGGCGAAATATGATTTCGGCCACCACGTCTTTGAAAGCGTCCTGGTGATGGTTTTGACCGCGATAGAGAGAGAATTCAAGGTTAATGCACATTGGATTATACATCGGCGGAGGGGTATAATCCTGATGAGATTTTGCTCACCCGGATCACCTTTCCGGGTACCCACTTTGGACCAGAAAGGCCTTTTGATTCTTGACACGCAAAGACGAGGTAGGACAGCGTACCCAAATATTCTTCGCCGGGGAGTGTGTTCTGTGACCCAAAGAGCGTTTAGGTACGCATTGAGTCTTTGCAAAAAAGCCAACTACGAGAAGTAGTAGAAAAGCTGACTGACGTCGATCATCTTCTGCAAAACCTCTTGGTTCTCCTTTGTGAGTTTCAAAAGGTCAGCATACTTCTTAACACTGGCGCGTGATGCTGAGGCGCGTGACGACGCTGAGGCCGGTGGGTTTCGTTGCAGTGGTGGACGGAAGAGAGTGGCAGGAGCGGTCTGGGGGGAGTCAGCCGTAGCCGTAATCGACATCGCGCTATTTGACGCTGGAGAGAGAATGTAACGAAAAAAGAGGGTCAGAGAAACTGATTACGCCATACATGCTCCAAACCGGTATGTTCGGAGCAGGCAGGCCAAAAATAAACATGGGTTCCATGCCACTAACGTCTCAATTGAGTTGTTTCCCTTGGTTGCTGGGCGCCCAAATCGTCCTTGTCAACATTCATTTCTTCGCCAAACAGATCATCCCAATCGCTCATTGCGCCAAACGAGATCAAGGTGACTGCGTGTTCAAGGGTGTAACTGTTGAAAGAATAACGTATAGTTCCAGGATAAACGAAAGGACAATACTTTGGGGATCAGCATTAAGCAGGAGGAGGGTCAGGCGCGAAAGACTATTACCAAACAGATGGATCGCAATATAGAATCCTGAAGAAAGGCCAGGACCCCGAGGACTCGGGAGTCTTATACTATTGCAAACTTCTGTGATGGGCCATGTGCGCTATGGTAAGAAGACGCAGCAACAGTAGAGAGAAGGAATGTATATTTAGTCCGTCATTCCTCGCCTGCTTGAAATTAGGTTGCCGTAAATCTACACGTGATCAGAATGGGTATTGATGCAGGGGATCTGAACGGCGGTGATGGGTTTGTTGGGAATGAAAGATCCGTGAGGGACTTGCGGTTGAGCATTGGAGATGTCGAAAGTCGGCGAAGGGGAGCTGGGCGTGTGCCAGGGGGTTGGCCTCAGTTGCAGCGAGACAGCGGGCATGTCACCCCCTGTGACATGTCAGCTGACTCGCTGCAACTGAGCAGAAAATGAAGTTTTTCGCAACTGCAATGGACGAAGGAATGTGTCCCCAATGGCAAAGGGACCCATTCCTTCCTGACACGAGGAATGTGGGTCCTTGGGGTCTTAAAGAGCACCTAGACACTAGTGCATGGCTTTTAGTGTACTTGCGAAAGAGGTTTCTCAAAACGTGGGTCTCAGGAAGTCCGGACACTCATAATCCAGGTCAATCACGCTCCAGAAATAGGCATCATCCAACCATGTGACTCGTTATGTTTAACTACCACATTGCAAATATATGTGACACTAGAAAATAAGACACGTGCAGCGGAGGGGGGACATGAGGTGGACACCTTTGAGTCCATCAGAACTCATCCATGTCCACCAGAGGGTCATCATCCTCGGGGTGTGCTTCATCGGAACCATCCATGTCGATATCTTTTGGTGGACAACGTTTGTACCACACAGAAAGCCCTTCGGTGATGGACCCCTTCCATTCGTCGGCGGTGAGGGCAGACCACACAGCGCCGGTGACGTTTCGGTGGAATTCTGCCGAGTAATGAGCACCGGCATTTAATATGAATGAATTACAGGCCTTGTGTGTCACTTCTGGGCGTTTGTTCTTTGCTTCCAATCGCTCCAGGAAGTAACCCTTGGTGTTAGTGACCAAACAGCCGCCTCGATGGCAGTTATGCTGCACGTTGAGGACACACGTCACTTTCTACATGTGATAGCCCAAAGTCAGCGACGTTGAAATGCCCAAAGGCAACAATACTCGGGCACCTACTTGGGTGCAAATCCAAGTGTGACCTGAGGTCTCTTGAAGTTCTCTCATACCATAAAATGGGTCGAGTCCTGGTATAAGTTTGCACTTTTTCACTTGGAGAGCAACATCCATGGATCCAACCTGTTGCCAAATCGCACTGACTCTTCCAACACATATAGGCCTGGTGGGTGCCGGGTTGAAATCAACCTGAAATGGAGGTAGTTGGTTAGTCCAAAAGCGCTCATTGCAGCTTAGCGCGACCAATGTCAAAAGGGACCGACTAGAATAAATGTGCCTTCGAGCGCTTTTTGCCCGCTTTCGAGGGTGACCTGTAACGCCTTCTTCCACTTTTCATTGGGCCACTTGCTCAAGAGCTCACGTGGGGGTTCATCACTACCGGCCGTGCCTTTTGGGACTGCAAAATTCGGGAGTCAGATAAATAATCTCCCCTCGGCCTGGTTACATATATTCGAAGAAAGCACGCACATGAAACCTTGACTGTGTGCTTAGGTCCAAAAGCGCTTGGTAAGTGCTGCCCTAGCCCTTGTCGGATCACTTTCTCTTTGAACATGGCACGGAGACGGGTGGAGGCGGTTGCGCGTGTACCTAGTTTTTCATCATAGAAGGAAGATCCTGACACAAGCATACGTAACAAAGCCTCGTCGTTGAACCGGTTTGCAATATCCCTTCCAGGTGCATGGCGATTTGAATGAACCGAAGCCATGCGAGTAACTGCATTTAAAGACTCCATTTTCTCAGTTGCAAAAAGACAGGCGGGCCCAAAGCGCTCGACTGAATAGGGTAGATGTATGAGCATATGGAATTTTGGTTTATTTGTCCATTGGGCATTGAGGGCGACAAGTTGTTTCAAGAAGCGGGCGATGACAATCTTGAGGTCAGATATGTACGTTTCCTTGTTGAAAATTTTGGGTTGAAAAATATATGATGCTAAATGAGATAATGCAATCCAGCAGTGTCTGTAGTCTTTGGGTATAAAGTCAAAAAATACAAAAGCAGCGGCCTGGAGGACCACACGGAAATCTTTCCCAAGGAGGCTGTTGGCGTAATGGACCATATTCCAAGGTTGTATCGGGGCAACATTCAACCCTTCAATGGAGAAACTTTGCCACCGTCCATGGATGGTTAAGAGCTCAGCTGGTAATAATCTTGACACCACATCTCGGTATAGATATTTGGCGACTCCCAGTAGGACTACGTGTAGGGATTCCACTGGAGTGTCCAAATGACCATCAAATGCTAGGCAACCTCCTTGTCAGCCACACAGACGTGTTATGTCTTGAGAGAGAAACTACGCTCACCTGCCAGACGTAAAAATGGATTGAGCATATGTTCACCAAATTTATTTTCCACATTTTGACAATGACTTAAGATGGATGATTGGGAAATCTGTTCACCTTTGGGTTTGACCCTGTTGGACCGGTAGATCTGCTGAACCTCTTTTGCAAACGGTAAATTGAGAGAGTCGCAAGTACCGTATTGTTTTGAAAGATCATCAAAATGCTTGATGCTTTTCGGGTGTCGGGTCAGCTCCCATAATTTTTTGGTCTGCTCACTGGTGACCTTCCAGCTGCGAAAAGGAAGACTGGCCTAAGGTATTTGCAAAAGTCAGCCGTTGCAAAAGCACCGGGGATGTTGAAAGTGTCAATCGCTGCTCACCGGGAGCCAATCTTTGTCAATTCCCACAAACTTTTGAACATATGATTCAGTTTGTTTGTCGGCCCGCGACTCCACAGTTAGATCACAAATCCGACACGGAGATAGAGTCCCGGAGGGATTAGTCGTATTGGAAATCTCAGCGTGCATTGGGGAATCCCCCATGTGGCATAGAATGAAGGGTAATACTAAGACTTCTTGCTCAATGCTACAATCGTAAGCTTGAAAGCCTGTTGTGGAAGCGCAACTATCAGGTGTTTGAATCAATATCGACACATGTAAATGTTTATCAATAGACTCATAAACCGATTGCTCACTTCAATTCATCAATGAGCTGGTCTCCTTGTTCCAAAGCACTCGCAATGTTTGAAGTGCAGAGTTGGTGAATGTGAAACTCCTGATTGGTGAGGTTGGGACTCAAACCGGCCAATGTGCAGTAAAAAGACATATGCTTGTTCCACTTTTTCGAGATGTTACCAGAAGTATCATCCGAATACAACACAACCGGTACACTTCGAATGATCAAACCATGGGCCTTCACTCGCCAAGGATTGGGGAGGCCGATTCGCTTAACGCCATTTGGCGTTTTCTCTGAAAGACCAGCTTGTGATCAGGGTACGTGTTGTGTCAAATTGTAGATGTTAATTGCATTAATCTCACGTAATAATTGTGTACCTGTCGAGTCACACCACTTCAAACCATTATCCAATTGAATCCTTGAGAATGAGCATGCAAAGTGTTCGACATTGACGTCCAAAAGGTGTTCAGAATCAAACTTGGGCTCGGCAGCAACACAGAACGTGTCTCGCGCGCCAGAGACAATTGCCAAACACTTGGCTCGTACACCCAGTTGATCCTTATAAAAAAAAGACCGGGAGGACTACACGTGAATCTACCAGTTGAGCTGGTTCGTATATATAAAAGTGCTCTCCCTCGATTTCAACCATAGGGACACGCAGATTCGGTGGCAGTTCTTCACGCCATTTCTTGGATTGCAAAAATCGGTCGACAGTGACTTCTTTGTCGCTCTCCGGCAGAAAGACCATGTAGGGACATACTTCAGGATTGGATAACTCCTGGGAAAAAAAATTGACACATGAGCAGTGCGAGGAGGACCAAGAGGTAAAACCATGACTGACCTGTGATATGATGTTGGTTACCGAACGAGTAAAACATGGATTTCCCAGCGGACTGGTTCTCTCCAAGACCCTCAGGCCTAATCGGGCCTTGAGGTCTGTTCGAATTGCTTTGATGTGACCTATAAGTAATCCAAACATGTATGACGCTTAGCTCAAGTTGTTTGAACATGATGACTACGAGCGCGTGCATTGACTGACCAAGGTCGGGTAGAAAGACGTCTAGGATGTTTCTCAGGATAGTGCGTATACGTGTATATTCTGCAGTGGACATTAGGTTACGCCCCGTGCCCAACATCATCATCGCGGCAGCATGCTTGGAGTGGAGTGTAAACAGACAGGAAGTGAGCGATGTCGCCGGATGTTGGAGTGAGTCAGACAGAAGAGACAAACCTCTTTCTTTCGAAGAGGGTACCAGGGTAGCCAAGCGTCCGTGAGCGCTCTTTGTTCATCCTCGGGAAGGGGTGCGGTGGAGGATGTGTCTGAATTGGAAGTGCCATCAAGGAGGTCGTGTAGGTCCACACTGGAATCTGATTCGGGGAAGTCCACATCTTTTGGAGGGGAGGAGCCGTAGAGGGAATCAAGCTCATCGGATGACCCGTTGGGCTCATCCAATAGGTCGTGGGTGTGGGTAGCTTCGATGCCGTCGTCGAATATGCCGATGCCGGGAAGCCCGGCATCGGCATCTTCATGGACAGTGGCAGAAGGATCTGCGCCTCTGTTGGCCAAGGTGCCATGAGAGGCGCGGGAGGCTAAACCTGGAGGAGGCACAGTGACTGATCGGCTTTCCAGCTCCACGCGGACTCGGTCGATGTGAGTCTTTAATTTGCTGTGCTTGGTTATGTCAGCGAATGTTCGACCAGTACAGAGCTTGCAAGTCCATTGTCCCATATTCCCCCCCGAGGTACACTGCACAAAGTCTATGGGCATGAAACAAAAATTAGGGTCGGAATTGGTCATTGAAATGATCAATTGACAAGAACATTGTGATCGGGACAACGGTGCCCCGTAAAAGAAAAGCCTCACATTCAACCGAACGTGCTTGAGCCGGTGTTACGAAGCAAAAAGACATTATGATGGTATGGCCGTGTGGGGTCAAGAGTGTGAAATGATTGGGGTCAAGAGGAAATGCACACAATAAAGATAGCAAATGGGGCAAGCAATGCGGAAGTGGGACAGAGAGGTCTAAATAGCCGTCTTGGGAGGGCGAACATGAATGGCATGGTTGAACATGCCTTCCGACACGTCTGTTCTGAGTTTTCCCAATGACCTCTCATGCATCGGAGTGATCTTGCCCTGGAAGTGTTTGAAGGGCAAGATTGGTTGGTCACGTGGACACTATCGCAAGATAGTGTGTCTGTGACGCGTGTGTGGGCATTTTGGGAGCTTCGTGGAATCAGCGTATGATCGCCGTGCGCTTGCGTTACGTCCTAATCATCTCAGCTTCCTGTGGTGACTATGGTGCGGCGTTTGGTGCTGTGGAATATTGGTGGAACTCACGTGGACAACCTGTTGCGATGTTGATACGTTACTTAAACGGGAAGACTTACGTGTAGGGTGCGGGTCTGAAAAGCCCCCTGATCTCACGTACATTTGCCCAAATAGGCTTTGGTGGTGTAAGGATAAGAAGATAAATATGATTGAAGAAGACACGGGAGAGAGTGATAATATGAATGATGAATTTGACTTTCACGGAGGACAACTCTCAGGAGATTCGAGTTCAGACAGTGACACTGCACAGATGTAGTATTTTTCGGCTATGCAAAATGATTAGAATTAATGTCAAAAATGATTAAAAATGCTATGTTAATGCATAAAAATGCACCATTAATGCACCATTAATGAAAAAAAATGCAGCATCAATGCAGAAAAATGCAGTGTTAATGCACATGAAGAATGAATGCAGAATTCCACCTTTTTCAATGAATGATGAATTTGACTTTCACGGAGGACAACTCTCAGGAGATTCGAGTTCAGACAGTGAAGGAGAAAATCACCAAAATCAACAGCAACAGAATGTCTGCATGATTGATATTCATGAAGATAACGAGAAAGACATCAATATATTGCAAGCTGAAGCAGATGTACCTCATTCATGGCAAGATGACATGCAGATGGGGAATACAATTGATGCAAGATTATTGAAATCCAAACCAGCAGATGGAATGGCACATACACTAGGACATCACGCAATGGCTCGAGCATTAGTAAATAATTGTAAAGTACCAATGCTACTAGATAGCGGAGCATCATGCTCAATTGTAGGAAAACATTTTTTATCTGAAATAGTACCAGACTGGCAAGAAAAAATCATGCCCAGTAGTCATGTAAAATTCTCTGGAGTTGGTAGTAAACTTCATGCTTTAGGCGTAATCAGCTTACCTGTGATATTCCCACATGTTAAGCAATCAATCAGAATAAATGCTGAATTTGTGGTAATGGAGAATGCAAACAATAAATACTTCATCTTAGGAGCAGAAAACTTGAGCCAATATGGATTTGATATATTTCATAGTAAAGAAAGATATTTCACCATTGGTAATAATAACAAAAGTATCAAATTTGCCTTGATGCAACATAAAGAGATTTTGTCAATTAAACCTGATATTTCAGAAGAAACTTCAATAACTGAAGATGCAGGAAAACTTCGAGAAAAAATATTGGAAGCGGATTTTGGACCCAATCTTACTCACAGTCAGAAAGAAGATATAATTCAAATGGTAATTAAATACAAAGACCAATTTGGTTTGGGAGAACAACCTCTAGGAGTTATTAAGAACCATCCGGTGAAGATAGAACTCACAATAGAAAAACCTTACCCTCCCATCCTAAGGAAAGGTGCATATCCAGCTAGCCCAAGGAGCAGAAAAGAAATAGAAAAACATATTGAAGAACTACTTAGTATGGGCGTAATACGAAAAGTAGGTAGTGATGAAGAAGTTGATATAACTTCACCTGTTCTAATAGCATGGCACAATGACAAATCTAGGCTTTGCGGAGATTTTCGTGCTCTAGATCAGTACACCAAGCCTGATAGATATTCCTTGCCAAGAATAGATCAATCCTTGACTAACCTTTTTAATGCAAAACATATTACTCTAATGGATATAATGAACGGATTCCACCAGAACATCGTGGAAATATGTAGCAGGAAATTCCTCAGAATCATTTGTCATTTGGGAATTTTTGAATATATAAGAATGCCTTTTGGAATCAAAAATGCTCCAGCTTTCTTCCAAAGGATGATGGATACAGAATTTTCAAAAGAATTGAGGGAAGGATGGCTTAAAGTATATATTGATGATATCATAGTTTTTCACACTACGTGGAAAGAACATCTAGAAGCAATGGAAAAAGTATTGCTAAAAGCCAAAGCCATGGGGATGACCATATCTTTAAAGAAATGCCATTTTGGTTTTGAAGAATGTAAAGCCCTAGGCCACCGTGTATCAGGACTCTGGGTAGCAGTAGACCAAAACTCTGTAGCAGCAATACTACAAAAACCTTGTCCAAAAGATAAACAAGAGTTGAGTTCATTTTTAGGATTTACAAGCTACTACCGAGCTCACATTCCAAACTTTGGAATCATTACTTGTAGCCTCTACAAACTTTATGCTAAAGGTGTAGTTTTTGAAATGACAAAGGAAAGAATTGACGCAGTGAATAAGATAAAACAAATACTTACAACAGCACCAATCTTGTTTCACCCAGACTTTGAGAAACCTTTTAAACTTTATGTTGACGCATCAATTGAAGGATTAGGAGCAGCACTCCACCAAACACAAATAATTGACGGAAAACCAAAAGAAGGACCAATTGTCTTTATATCTAGAAAATTGACAGACACTGAAAGTAGATATTCTTCACCCCAACTAGAAGCTTTAGCACTAGTTTGGGCATTAGAAAAATTACACTACTACCTTGATGGTAGCTACTTTGAAGTAATTACAGATTGTACCGGAGTGAGATCTCTAACAAATCTCAAATCTCCAAGTAGACACATGTTGAGATGGATGATGGCAATACAAGAGTATAAACCATTCATGACAATTACACACAGACCAGGAAAATTCCATAACAATGCTGATGGACTGAGTAGAATGGCGTTGCCAAATGATTCCAGTAATCCAGCATGGGAACCGGAAGAGATGGAAAGAGACATTCCAGTGATGGGAATTAGTTTATGTGAATTATCTGAAGAATTTTTTGATGAAGTAAAAACCAGTTATGAAAAAAATAGTAACACAGCTAAACTTACCAGGATACTGTCTGCACGTAATACTGATTTGAAGCTGTCAAGCACTCTTGAGCAACCTTGGAAAGACGGATTAGCTCAAGGAAAAATTTCACTTGAATCTGACCTCATATACTTTAGAGAAAAGCATACAGCGGTTTTAGTAATAATAGCTACTGAACACATTCAACAAACATTGCACGTATGTCATGATGAATTTATGTCAGGACACCTATCAGAAGACAGGACAGTAGACAGAATCAAAAACACAGCTTGGTGGCCAAACTGGAGACAAGATGTTGAGGAATATGTAAATACTTGTGAAAGATGTCAGAAAGCAAATGAAGCCACAGGGAAAAGATTTGGGTTACTTCAAAGAATAGAAGAACCAACTTACGCATGGGAAGTCATTAACATGGATTTTGTTACTGGTCTTCCGCCATCATTAATCAATAATTACAACTGTGTACTGGTTATTGTGGACAGATTTTCAAAAAGAACAAGATTCTTGCCATGCTACAAAGAGGCAACAGCAATGGACATTGCACTACTTTTCTGGGAAAGAATAATAAGTGATGTAGGATTGCCACGAATTATTATCAGTGACAGAGACCCAAAATTTACTTCTGAATTTTGGAAAAGTCTACACACACTTATTGGAACAACTTTAGCTCTTTCCACTGCTTACCATCCACAGACTGATGGTCTCAGTGAAAGGAATATTAGTACCTTAACTGAAATCATCAGAAGGTATTGTACTGAGGGACTCTGTTACACAGATAAAGATGGACATACACATGACTGGCATACATTACTACCAGCTTTGGAATTAGCATATAACAGCAGCATACATAGCACAACAGGAAAGAAGCCTTTCGAAGTGGAAAGAGGCTATTGTCCTAGATTACCAAAAGACCAAATTAAGAATAAGAATGTTGAATTTCATTCAACTTCTCTAAGTTTCTTTGATATGCTGGGTAAAGCAAGAGCTTGAGCAGCTCAGTGTATTGAAGATTCTGTGACTTATAATCAAGAGAGGTGGAATAAAACTCATAAAGAACCTAAATTTGTAGTAGGAGAACAAGTTCTACTCTCCACCACAAACTTTACTAATCTGCAAGGACCTAAGAAACTTCAAGACCAATTTGTTGGACCATTTGTAATATTAAAATTCCATGGAAGCAATGCTGTAGAAGTAGCATTGACAGAGGAATTTGGGAGAAAACATCCGGTATTTCCAATATCATTAATAAAGAAGTTTCACGCTTCTGACAAGAGCAAATTCCCCGACAGAGAAATACCCAAGAATACTCCTATCAGGTTTGATACTGAAGGAGAAAAGATTTTTTCGCATATAATAAAACAAAGAGATACGCAAGTTAATGGTAAATCTACTACACTCTACCTTGTGAGATATAAGAATAGGAGTGCAGACGAAGATGAATGGCTACCAGCAGATAAAGTACCCAATAACAAAACTACCTTGCGAGAATTCAGAGCCCAAAAAAGAGCTCATAAACCTTCTGAAAAGAAGTAATGACCTCCTTTGAGGGTGGGGAATGTCAGCCCTGGGTACATATGTATGTACCCAAAGACTAACTTGTAACATAGACAACCACCTTTAGACAACTAATTACATGTACATACAGCTTATAAAACACATGTAACATGTAATAAAATACATATAAACATTAATTACATATACAAGTCCATGTAAAATCATATGTAATATGTAATAAAACATTATTTACACCTCATAACTCAGTGTCAAGAGTTAAAATGCTTATACTACATAATATACATAACAGGCATATGTAATTATGTAGCATTAGTGATAACCATAACTAATAGTACTAATTAAACACTAAACCACAGTAGTGATATAAGCAAATATCACCACAGTTAGGTTTGGAGAGAAGAGTATATAAAGCTCTTCTCTCTCAGCCTTCAGAGATTTCCTCCCTAAGAAATATTTACCCACTACTTTTAAAGAACAATTAAAGTTCAATTGAAGTACACATCAAAAGTCTTATATATAAATAAGACTAGTGATAAGCTTCATCAACTTTAATCAGCTTCCTGATTAAAAGTAGGTAATACAATCTTCATTCCTCTCTGGATCCTCTACTTCCCCCAAGTAGAAATCAAATTAGGTTGGTGACCTCAAATCAACCCAAGGCTAGTGACCTACATACAAGCACTTTGGTTGGTGACCATAAGAACAACCCCAGGTTGGTGACCATAAGAACAACCAGTGTGGTGATCTAGACCTCACTCTTCAACCTGTCAACTAGAAGTTTGAAGGAAAACCTTGGATCCAGTTTTCAATTATAATTAATTATAATTATATTTAATAAATCTCCTTTTAAGGAGTCATTTAACTGTAGTCTGTCTGGATTTATCCAAACAGACCAGTCCCCCTTTCATTTTCTCTATCTTTCATACATTTCCTTTGTAATTACATTATAAGTGAAATATAAAAGATAGATATTCAAACAATAACCACCATCTAGTACCCACTTAGTGAGCATTGAGTCCTCTTTAGAGCACCCAACCCTCACACAAGAAGAACAATTTGTGAACAAAATGTAAGAATGAAATTAATAACCCCTCAAAAAGTAATGTCTTTAAATACACCACAACTGATGAATGTGTTTTTTGTGTTTTGTTTTATTTTAGCGTACTGCAGTAGCAGAAGTTCAAAGGTTAGAAAATGAGATTAATAGATTATCAACTTGAATTGCAACATCACCCGAAAAAGTGAAATCCCCATCGAATCATTACAAAAAACATTGAGTTCAGAATTAAGTGCGATTAGCTCAATCTAATTCACATAATTTGGAATCTAGAATTAAATCAATAGATAAATATCAAAAAGATTTGGTTCAGTGTATCAAATTAGCAGATGAATGGGAAATTGAAACGATTATGATTGAAGGAGTTAAAAAACATTTGAATGCCCTTGATGAAGAGTATGAAGTTTAAATGGTGGAATTAAATGAAATTGAAAAAAAACATCTGTAGGTTTCTTAACCACACACAAAAACCTCATTCTAATTTACTAAAACTGACTATGATTTTGATTTGATTTTTTCAGCAAGCACAAAGAAGAACCGAAGTCATGCAAGACACGATCTCAAGAGTTCATTCAGGTATAGATAACAAAAGAAAAACAGGCATCAAAAGACAAAATAAAACACAAGAGAAAGAGTTGGAGGAAATGAGTTTACAAATTGAATTTGAAAAAGAATCACAATTAATCACAAATGAAAAGGTGAGGTTGATTTTGGAAGATAAAGATTTGGCTGAAGATTATATTAGGCATATGAAGAAGGGTCAGGCTTCTTATGAGACGCTTAGATCTGAACTTTATAAGTTTCTTTTACTTTCCTTTACTTTCCTTTACTTCCATTTTTTGTCAAGAGGTTTTTTTCAACTTGTTTTGTTTTGTTTTCTTTCTGTGACTTTAGTACATTATTGTATGAAACATACAACTGCACTTGCAGCTGTACAAACTAAACTTCCAAATATTGCAGATGGTAATAATATGGATGGTAACCCAAGGGAGTAAAACAAAAACTATTTATGTTACATACTACTTTCTTTTTCATCTTTTTTTAATTGTATTTTGACGTTGTCATTTTGTGTGTGATTTTGTGTATATGAGATATTTGTATTGGGACGAGACAGATGAAGCGCAGACTAGATAAACTACTGTTAGTGAAAAGATCTACCGTAACAATGTAACTTGTGGAATTGCATAAAGAGAGAAAAATATCTATCTAGATAAACTAGTGTTAGTGAAAAGTGTAGAGCGGAAGACAGACTAGAAGAACTAGTATTAGTTTAAAGCTTCAACAGAAACAAACAATTGTGACAAAGGAAAAGCTAAAAAATCTAGTAGGTGAAACATGACTTAACAAGAGTATACCCTGAGCTGGCGGCGGTGTACCCCAGTCCATTAGAGCATCCGCAATTGTTGCACTGAGTTGGTGGAATAGCTAAGTATTTAACCTAAAGATTTCAAAATTTACACAATGGTGCAAAATTAAGAAATCTTTAGTTATGTTTGCGACAAAAAATCTCCAGGCTGGGACAAATTTATCCCAGCCTAGCTCTTGCAATAGCTAACCTCCGTGCCCTCAAAAACACAACTGCCCTTCATCCACGCACCTTGTACACATCACCCATCACCCACAATCAACTTCCACCTTTCCTACACATCACCCTTTCACCCACCATCAACTTCATCAACGCAGATGGCTCAACAACCACCCGATTCCACTTCAAGGACTGCTACCATCAAGAAGCGTGGTGAAAATTTTGTGCCAGCTGAAGATGAACAGTTGGCGATCTCATGGGTCGCTATCAACAAGAATTGAACGTCCTGTTGGTCAGAAAAAAGCCAAACGTCAACGTGAAGAACACAAAATCAAAATCAAACGCACCAATGAACTTAAGTGCGCAACTGACATCCAGGAGCGAAAAGCAGTGGTGATGGAGAAAGGACATGTGCTAGCTGAGTGTGCTCTCAAACTTGAGGAATAGGCTAAGAAAATCGAGGGAGAGGCTAAGAGGAGCCAGGTGTATGCTGAGGATATGAACATGTTGATGACTTCAGCTGATAAGTGTCCTGATGATGAATCAAGGGAGCTCCTCAAACTGATGAAAGCAAGGTTATTGAAGAAGTATAGGGATGAAGCTCAGGGATAGTTAGTTGTATATTGATGATTTGTAACTTTCATTTCAAAGTAGCTTATTCACATTCTCAAACAAATAGGAAACAAAACATGAGATGAAATCTTTTTATTTTTCTTTTTCATTAGATTATGAACAATTAGGAACAAAGAAATTAGGAAATATGGAATGATTTTATGGTTTTATTCTTTTCTTTAATTTCTTTTGTATGATTTATTTCTTGATGATTGTATCTAAATTCTGATACTTGATCTGAGAAGGAAACATGAAATTGAGATGCCTTTGTATTAATTTGTATTAACCTTGCAAACTAAACATGTACCCCACCTCTTTTCATCCACATGGATATCTTCAAAGCTTCCACTAATTGCAAGTGGAGATCTCGATTTCTCAGCTCAGCCATCATGTCATAGTATCGAGCAAGAGTATAGCCAATTTGTGGATCGAGGCAATTTGGATGTACCTCAACATCATGTTGTGATTGATAATCAATGGTGATTTGATCCTTTTTGCTCTGATCTTTGACTACCATGTCGTGGATAATAATGCAACATAGGATGATCTTTGTCATATCTAATACATCCCAAAGCCAACATGGTTCTGCTAGTATGTGCCATCGTGCTTGAAGAACTCCAAAAGCACGCTCAATATCCTTTTGGAGTGCCTCCTGAAGGTTTGAGAACAATCTGCTGGCTTCATCAGTCAGATTATGGATGGACTTGATGAGGACTGGCCATGGGGGGTAGATCCCATCCGCCAGGTAATATTCTTGAGTGTAGTTGTGTCCGTTGACCATGAAATGAACCTGGTCTTTGGAACCTGTTCATTTCAAAACATTCAAACAAAAGAAAAAAAATTATTATCAAACTGGATTTATTTGTACAAAAGAGAACCTTGTACCATTAACAAAATTATCAAACAATGGGCTGTTTTGTAAAACATTGATATCATTGAGCGCCCCTGGTGTGCCAAAAAAAGCATGCCATATACGGAGGTTTTTTGAAGCAACTGCCTCAAGAACCACCAATGTGTACTTCTCCTTCCCTTTGTACTGACCTGCCCACACTTGAGGACAGTTCTTCCAATACCAGTGCATTCCATCAATACTGCCTTTACATCCAGGGAATCCTCGTAACTCATTCTCTTTGAATATAATATCAAGTTCATCGGGGTTTGGAGGTTGTAAATACTCTTTGCCATATATTTCAATTATATCATTCACAAATTTTTTCATAGATTCTAGAGCTGTACTTTCTCCAATCTTGAGGTACTCATCAACTGCATCACCGGGAACTCCATAGGCTAGTTGTTGTAGCGCAGCCGTCATCTTCTGGAAGGTTGAAAGTCCGAGTCTTTTACAGCAATCCTATTTATGTAGATAATCAGCATCATCAACTTCAGATACATAAACATAGAGACCTCACTCAACATTTTGTACCCAATAGATGTTGTGCTCCTGTAGGTCAGCAGCCATCTTGCTAAAAAGCTCAGGACTCATCTGAAACCTTCTCTCAAAGTAAGCTCAAGGGTATAGCGGTGAGTCTTGAAAGTAGTCGCGTCGTAGACTTTGGTCTGCAGCAATCCGGTCACAGTCAATGACCGTGCGTGTGTTGATTTTGTAGGTTTGTTCAGGTTGAAGGAAGAAAGAGAAGATCAACTTGTCATATTTGTCATCTTCTTCTTCTTGGATGAGTCTCAATTGACGTTGAATATTGGCTTTTGCATCCATGTTTCAAAAAAATTGCAAAAAAAAAATTGCAAAAACAAATTGCAGATGACACCAAAGATAAAGAGAGTTTAGCTCTAGCACACTTCAAAGCCATTGTGGAACCAGGCTTTGAAGTGTGGGGTAACTGTTACCTAATACACCGTTAGCTCCAACGACTGTGGGAATTGGCATTATATTACTTGGCTCCGGCTAATTTTCTCTAACTTTTAGTTAACTAACGCCAAATCTACCGCAAACGATTGCGGATGCTCTTAGACGGGAGTGGAACTGGTTGCCAGTGCAAGAGGCAGCCCGAGGCCTCGATACAGGAATTGAGAAACGGGGCACAGACTCGGGCATGAAGAAGGGTGGTACTACACAAGAAGAAAGTTAAAACTTTTTTAACTACCTTTCTTGCCACCCAATCCTCCATCTACCTCTAGCCTGCAACCTCACTCCAGAGAGTTGATTTCACAACTCTTCTATTCGCTACTTTTCTTTTTCTTTTTTTCATAAAATAAAATTAACAAGAATGGTACATGAAATTAACAGAAAATTTTTCACATTATACAAAAACTTTCATTCTCAATTAGCAGCCAAACAAGCTAAAGGAAGAAAAGAAGCACAAGCGGAAAAGGAGAGAATCCAAGCGGAACAGAGGGCATTACAAGCAGCATCTAGAGGAATCACTACCAATCAAATGCAGCAGAAACAAAACAAAAATTATATAGAGGAGGACTAGCATATTCCGCGGCGGGCGCCGCCTCAACAAACTTCACTTGTGACTGTCACAGCTTTCTCAAAATCCTCATTTTACTATCCAGTTTATACCTCATCTTCACATCTTTTGTTTTCTTGCAATTCCTCATCTCTTGTGTGTATTAAATTATTAGTTTGAGCCATCTTCCCTATCAATATTAGACTTGTAGTATAAGTTTATATGACAATTGTTCTTGTTTTGCTCATGCCCCATGATTCCCTTGCAAAAGGAATTCACAAAACACTGGTCTGCTAAACTTCATTTAAGTCAAATCATCAAATCTTGAAAAGAATGTTATACAACAGCCATGTGAAGTACTAAAAGCTTGACTGACTCAAGATCCATATATGAAGCTTCAGTCAGATAACCCACTTGACTCAATGGAAATTCAAGGCTTTGGTCTCATGCAACTCTACAAACACCATTTTATAACTTTCAGAAGTTATAGATTTGTTCAACAAATTTCACCAACCCTGGTGAAGACCCCATCAAGTCAGTAAATTCAATTTGAATGTAACTGGGTCAGCTCCCTCAAATAATGCATTGGTACAACATATCACACAAACTATTTGTTGAAGCTATATCCCATCAAGTTACATGATCATGTAATCCTATGGAGTTTGTTTCCTCTAAAACCAAACCTTCACAAACGTCAATGAATTAAGATCGTAGGATTAGCACCAAACACTTTGTATTTTTTACATCTAATCACTTCTTCATCTGAAACCTTGATCCAATTAATCTCTTCAACCCTTCTAACAGTGACTTAATGACCAGATGTATGATTTTCAAAATGAACAACTACTGGAACTAATTGATAACTTTAATTTGATTCTTTGGATTGTGTCTTAAAATCGAGTTTTCTGTTCTACAATTTGATTCATATGTGGCAGTAAATCCATTCATGATCAGGATCCCAGTAAAATTCACTTCACAATTGTTTTTGAAGATCTGGCCTTCCCTATAATAGGAAGACTAGCCATTTGGGGGCGGCGGGCGCCGCTCTCAGCCAGAATACATACCACATTTTGACAAACAAGCTCTACACATTGGGCAAAGCACAACATTAAATGTGTTGCACACAACCTCTACCATATGTAAAACTTCTGTTCTAGAATGAGCAAAAAGAGCCTCCAACAAAGTTTTCAAAATTGAAGGACATGGCATACTGTGCAAGGATGTGTTTCAAAACAAAATAGAAAAACAACCAGTGGCGCAAACAAAGTCTAACATGCTTAAAAGGGAGCAAACATCATTTTTTCACAAATCACAAACAGAAACTAAAAAGCCATAAGAACCAGACAGCAAAAGCAGCAATATTGTCTTTTGAGGCCAGAGAGGTTTGAAACCAAGACTGTGGACAAGTCCACAAAACAATTAGAGATGCAAGAAAACAAAGGTATGGTAGCCATAATCTGAAAAATATAATTACAAAAACAATCCAGCACATTTGAAGAAGAGATCAATTCTGAATGTGTGAATAAATGGCCTACTCATATGAATGATCTGCATTTTGGCTTTGCTTTATGGTGGATACTCAAATTGAACAACAAAAAATATATAAATAAAACAGGTTGTGGAAAATGAAAGAGATTCACATTGGTTGATATCCAGTGTTTGGCTAAGAACTGAGCTGGTATGGATTTGATGTACCTGGAATGATAGCTTTCTGGGATGACTGATGATCCATTTAAAATTATTATTGGATGCTACTGCTAAAACAAGCCCAGTATGAGGTAAATGTTTATAACCTGGGGCAGGATGAAGGCCATGAGGAAATCTAAATGAATCAAAAGTTAGACCTCGGGTTTCTTTCAAAATGCCCTTAAATTTCTTATGTATGGAGTGAAAGTGTGATTTTACTGATGATATTCTGAATAAACTTCACTTGAAGTTGGATTTGTAACCCCATTAAGCCTTTCAAGTGATGATCTTGAGCTTTTTGGGTCCAATATTGTCTTTTTTGGGAGTTCTCCTCGGACTTACTTGGGTCAATTGATTTGTTCATGGCATATAACTTGGAGAGATCTTCTTCCATTTGGACTAATAATGAGTTAAGACAGATTGGGTTGAAATCCAAGATCTTAGCCTTAGAGGGACCAAATTGGGGTGATGTATCCCATCCTGATTCTTGTATCACTCGGTTGCTATCCATGTAGTTCTCTTTTAGCTTGTCATTGAGAGAATTGTAATACTCCGTAGTGTCTAAAAATGCAATAATTGGAATGTTCAATCAATTGAGGCATTCCAAGTCCAATGACATTGAGTGAGAAAAATTAACATAACTGGTGATTTCATCTTGATGATCCTCTTGATGAAATCTCCTTATAAGTTACACGCTCATAAGTAGAAGGACCATTATTAGGACCAACTTCTTGAGCAATTTCAGGTGGTTGACTCCCACTTGGGCCGGATTTAAAGAATCAACAAATACCTGTCTCAGCTATGAGAAGATTCCCTGCAACCCAGTATTTGTAGTACTTTTCAGAGGCTAAGACTGCCCTCTTTGACCAATCTTGATAATGTCAAGTTGGCATAATTGGATAGATCAACTTGGTCAAGGATGTGAATATTGGGAGTTGAGATTGTATTAGGTAATATATTTGATTTCTGTTTGAAATATTCACATATTTGTTTGATCTGTGCATGATCCAAAGAGTGAAACCTGTGGGTACCAACAACAGTCAATGAGAACTGTTAGTACAAAAATACAACAGGAATCAGAGATAGTTGTATAGATCTGCTGAAGTTCACAAGATGATGACCTTGATAAATACCTGAAATGTTACGAGTCAATTGAAATTGTTTGCCTCTGATCAATCCAACAGCAATGAAGAAGGAATACCACTTAAATAAACAACACAAAAGGTGAAACTAAAGTAACTTGATTGAACCCAATTCACAGTTACATGTACATCCCCTGGAACACTCCACTGGGTACAACATGAGGGTCAGGTAAATAACAGCTACTATGTTTACCTTCCTGCATGGTATCTCAGGCTGTGGGCGTGGTGCAAATAATGCGCCTTTGGCGCCCCGCTAATCAACAAAATGTGGGTTGGCGCGCCTTTTCGAGAATTACGCCAAATTGTAGGATTTCCATGTCCTGTCACCAATATTGAAGACTTGGACACTCGCTGTGAGCTCTTATGACAGCTTTTCTCACCTTAAAAAGGCAATTTTGCCGTAGTACATGGCTCTAGCAAAACACACATAGAACAAATAACAATATCAAAGCGACTTTTTGGCTTTCGACGATTTTTTTTGTAAGAAAACACGCCTCGGCACGCCTAAAAAAATACTACCGCGCCCACAACCTGAATGGTATCTGATAATTTCAAGACATGAACTTGATCAAGATCACCAGATAGGTTCAAACTAAAAAGTGAATATTTGATATGATTCAAAGGTTCACTTGAAAGAATGTATGATAAATGATGATTTATGATCTTAGGATCTTTGAGAGGATCAAGGACAGGTCATTAAAACGTAAAAGGGATGACCATTAGAGAGAGATACGATTCAAGAGTTGGTCAAGTTGAGATTGGGCCTCTGTGGAAAGCAATTCCTATGATCTTGTCTTAATCTCACATCATCTTTTTATTACATCACAGATCAAGTGGCGGGAAAAAAAGAATCACTCTTCATCAATTTATCAAGGCACCAAGACTCAGGCCAAGACTCAGGAAAGACAGTTCATAACCATTTGAATTGTCACTATGTGTATCTTTTTTCTAAATTGAATTCTCAAGGAACACAAATACATATGAAAGTAAAACAACACAGAAAATTATATGTACACATATTAGTATAAGATCACATTAGTATGTACGAGGTATTGGGCGGCTCCGCCGCCCCTCGGTCACCTGGACCTGGTCGTGTCCGTAGTATTAGAGTCTTGGTAACCCCACCCGCCACTGGTATTTGCACACCATTGTGCTCCGCATACCGGCACTGCTCCATTGAGTCCAATTGTCTTACAGAGATCAACGTCGTATGTACATGATGTCAAGGCTTGCTCTACTACATCAGGCTGAAGGTAAACAATCCACTTCCAGGACCTTTACAATCCACCTGCGTCGCTGCCCTTCCATACTCACGACCTTGCCCATGCATGTCATTACTTCCCCCACTGCCATACCCCATCCCGCCTTGCGGCCTAAATCTTTCCCGTCGTATATGTAATACACCTTGAACTCCCTGAAAACCAAATTCTACAGACGCTTATATCAGCAATGGCATTGGACTCGTCAAATATAATTCGTCACGTACTGCCATGTCCCATTCCCTATGCATTAAGACCGCGACCCTCCACTCATCCCCATAGGCGTCCGTGCAGACTGGGTTGCCTTGCAGCACCAGGCCACGTCCCGAGACGGTCAAGCCTTCCAAGCCCGGAAGTATTGCTTGGCATTCGCTCGACATACCGTCCAAGACCATCCTCGCGCAAAGGTCTTCGCCACCCTGCACAACTACTCCACGCAACTTGCAACGCCCTTCCAGAAGGACCGATTCCCCGCTAGCGTCTTCGACCAGAACAATTGGTTCCACAGATCCACGCGTTCGTCCCAAATCAATTAAGGTGTCGTATTCCATTCTACGCGGGCCGTCATAACGTTGCTGAAGGAACTCAATCATGTTAGCAACAGGGGAGTTATGCAGTTGGCACGGCTTACCACGCCTACCACGTTCAAATCGCCAGACCATCTCAATGGCAGCCTTTCGTACGACCCTACACCTGATGACCGAGTGACGCTTTGCATTTCTGTTTCAGCCTTACGTGTGCTAAGACTTGATTCAAGCTTGACTGATCGAAAATTTACGATTTAATTGGATTGAGAAGTAGCAAAAATTGACAGATTGTCACTCAGCCATGACCCTTGGTTCCCTTTAAATGTGCTAACCTCACGTCGGCAAAAATTGACAACGAACGATCACTCAATCCCAAATTCATGACCCAACCAGGCCAATCATCAAATCCGCCCGCATCAAGCCTGCAGCACCTTCCGCTTGGCAGACCAGCCTTTCCTTCCAAGCCTTAATAAACGGGGTAGCTTTCTATCGCTCTCACGATCTAGCTGGCTAGTCAGTGACAGCCAAGAAGCAACCATCTCGTCACAGCAAATACCAGCCACCTTTCCATGACGCACAGTACGTTCCCTTTCACATGGATCAATCAATGTTTTAACCTTGCTTTCTTAACCGATCCGGTATTTCCTTCCATTCAGCCGTTTGCCGCCCCAATCAGCTAATGCTGTCATTTGGTGAGGACAGAGCAAAAGGCACCACATCGATTATCGATCAGTTGTTCCTACGGGCCATCACCCAGTCATGTTGGACGTGGTATAAAGTCTTCCGTGTAGACATGATTTTACGTCCGTCACCTACAAACACCTTACCATTACACCTTGGAACCAATATTATATCAACGACTTCAAAGCACCTGTATCCAATTTCCCATGCCAGGACCTGCCCCATCCACCGTGAGTTACTTCAACTCCCCCTTCAGATTACCCTTCTGACGATCCGTACCAGTCTCACTCCCGCGCTGTATTTGCAGATCTCCGATGTGAACATCGTGCGGTAGTCCTCACGATATCGACACAAACCAACCCACCGTGTTTGTTATCGCAGCGAACATATGTTTCTCATAACAAAACTTTCCAAATATGGATAGAGTTTCAACGGAGAGGCCCCCCACTTGTCTCACTCGTTCGGAACCCCTTATGTGCATCTGAGCACCCACTACTGTAAGCGTTTCTCTTGCTTCGTCCCCTGCCCTAATCGTTTGCGAAGAATTCAAGCAGCTAATTCGAACTTCCACACTTGCTACGCAGTCACTGCCAGATCGCGTGAACCAGTGCGAATCATTCACACCGCCTGGCCATGTCTGGGACATCTCCCAACTATTACATCGAGATTCTTGAAGACTACTTCCCCTTTGTCTCTGTGTCATGTTGAATCGTATGCGCTTGCTACCAAATGTAATGTTCTCACTGCCTTACAACATTAAATTCCCGCGGACATGCCTTCATACCTTCGTAATGAGACACCATCTGTGTATATTTCATTGCATGCAATACAAGCCTGAAAAGCCAGTTATTCATCACGGACCGCAATGACCAAGCGCACTTAGTCCAAATTCATTTCGCAACAGGCCAGTACACTTTTTGAAGCCTACTGATCCCGACTGTTCATACCCCTGGATAGTACTAAATCACCGCTAGGCATACATGTCAGGGCATCATGTACTACAGGTCTAAAGGGTTACGGAACACAACGTGATTCTCGACAAAAAACGTTCCATAGACAGACGGTCGATTTGCTCCTCGGTGATAATCCTCGCTATGATCTCATAATTACGGACTACTCCGTTATTATCTGGACAGTTGAACGCAACACCACAAAACGTATCTGGAAACATCTGATGTTAGGCTATGAAGGGAACCACTAGAGGACTGAATTACTCACTATCGACTTCTACACTTTCGTCAGGATCCTCTATCTTTGTCAGGATGCAGACTTGTGCTCCTTCGCTAGGTGGCACAACACGGTAGGCCATTAGATTACCATACAGTCACCGATACAATATGATCACCTATACAAATCCACCAATACAAAAACTCAAACCTAATTACAAATTTAGCTGTATCATCATTGTATCACTCAACTTAGTTCATACTGATCGCCACTCCGCGCGCGCCTCTTTTTCCTCATCAGTCCACTGAGGAAAATTAGGCGTGTGAGTTCTTTTCTCTAACATTATATTCAACTCAATCATATCAACCTTATTCATCAATTGCTCTTATTTCTATTACCTCCTTTTGTATAGATTGAATCTTGTCCCTCTCACCTTTAATAGGTGTGTAGTATTGTTGTCCTTGGTGTTCAGAACCAGAAGGACTTAGCCCGTTTACTGGCTTTTACCAGGTCTGTTGTTTAAGTTATGATTAATGATAATATCAGTCCACTGAGGAAAATTAGGCATTGAATCTTGTCCCTCTCACCTTTAATAGGTGTGTAGTATTGTTGTCCTTGGTGTTCAGAACCAGAAGGACTTAGCCCGTTTACTGGCTTTTACCAGGTGTGTAGTATTGTTGTCCTTGGTGTTCAGAACCAGAAGGACTTAGCCCGTTTACTGGCTTTTACCAGGTGTCGAGTTCCTTGAATTCTCTCATGGTAGCGAGAGTGAACTCGACTTTTATTTAACTTATGTCATCGCCTCCCAGCGCTTCATCTCCCGTGAACTCCAATATCGATCCTGACGAGACTACCGAATCTGATCCTCCTTCAAGCTCTGCCGAATCCTCCACTTCTGATCATACTATCAGTGCTCCGTCCAATCCTGCTCATACCGATCATCTAAATAGAACTTCTGTCAATATGAGTCAACCTAGCCATCCAACCACTCAAAAGGAATTTGCCATCGCGTTAAACTTGAGCTTAAGCAAAATACCAACCACTGTACTTTTAGGCAATAGGAATTACACCCGATGGGCCATGGGTATCAAAAGATCTCTTAGACCCTTATGTTTAGATCAGTATCTGACAACTCAACGTAAATCTGAAGACATGTCTGATGAAGAACATTTAGCGAATAAGGAATGTCTCACGAACTTCCTTCTTAATCGCATGGAATCGTCAACTTCAGCTTATGTCGAGTCTAAATTACAAGTCAAAACTGGTGGAGAAGTTGACCTAGAGTATGAACCCTCAAAACTCTGGACAATTGTTAGAAACAACAAAGCCCCGACGTCAGAAGCAGCTCAATTTCAATTAGATAACGACTTAGATGATTTACGCCAAGATAATCGTACAACCCTTGAATCACATCTAGATACGTTTAGAGAAATGAAAGACGAGTTGATGCTAGCAGGAGGTGAACTTACTGATGGTCAATTAGCTAGAAGACTTATTAAATCCATCCATCCTGATAATCAAATCCTGTTATCGAACGTGTTTGATATGGTTAAACCATTAACATATGACGGCGTAGAGCAATACATCTTGTTGAAGGAGAAGGAGATTAGAAACTTACCTCAATTCGCCAATTTATACAAAAATCAATCGTTCCGACCTGGAGCTCATGCAATTAATCGGACCAACAATCGTGGTAACTATAATAATCAACACACTCGACCTAAGTGTACTCCCGACCGATGTGTATGTAAATATGGTAAAGACGATTGTTTTGAAAATCCGAAGAATAAGGATAAGAAGACCAAATGGCAACAAGAATTGATCAGTAAAGGAAGATGGAGAGGACCGGTACCTAGTCACTTACAATCAGGCAACCCATCGAAGACTTTTCAGCATCGTCATACATCAGCCAACGTAGAACAACCATCATCAGAAGACCCAGGCATCAACGAATTGACCGAAGCTATGAATTCGATGAGCGTGACAACCAATACGGACCAGCCTACTGTGTTTCATACGGACTATTTCTGCAGCAACAAAGCCGTACAAGCCAAGATCCCTAGTAACTCTTTTGGTCTTGCGGACACCGGTTCATCTCACCACATGTTCAACAACCTGAAACATTTTGATCAAAGCTCTCTAATCCCCAATCCTGAACCCGATAAAAGATTAAATTTAGCTGGAGGAAATGAAACGCTCGCTATTGAAAAAATCGGCACAGCTTACCTACTTGATAATGATGGCAACACTATGATCTTCGAAAACTCACTCTATGTACCATTATTAAACAAAAATTTAATAGCCGCCGGTGCTTTGATCAAGAAGGGAGTCGTTCCTGTTATTCATCCGACACATCCTCATATATTTAGCCTGAACTTGGGTAAAAGAACACTTTTCAAGGGTTTCTTTTCGGGTAATCTAATGATCGTCAAACTAATTGAATGTCCCGTACGTCAAATTTCCACTCAGTCTTCATCCTCGGCAGTCGATCAATCATCTGATACACTTGAAAATCTTCATCATCGATTAGGCCACCCTAATTTCAACTACCTCCAAAAGATGATAAGAGAAAAGCTCATAGAGGGTGTATCAATTGATTGTGATCTTACCAAGCCTGTCGACTGTATTTCCTGTATAAAATCCAAATCTGAAAGACCCCCCTTCTCTCACTCGCGACCTCGTGCTACCAAGAAGTTAGAGAACGTTCATGTAGATCTGAGTGGGATTGTACGTGGCTATGTGAATGATGGATATCTCTATTACATACTGTTCACAGATGACATGACTGGAATGCGATTCGTCTACTTCCTGAAATCGAAAGATAAAAATTCTGTCTTCAATGCCTTATGTGCTTTCATAGCCTTTGCCGAACGACAAAGTGACCGAAAGGTCAAGTGCTTTACTCTGGATCAAGGTTCAGAATTTTTCAACAACCTTTTTGTTCCCTATTGTCGTGAGCAAGGAATATGGTTACACGAAACTGCTGCTTACACACCTGAGCAGAACGGTGTTTCAGAGCGAGCAAATAAAACCATAACTTACAAAGCTAGAGCTCTTCTTGAACACTCAAACCTACCACCAAGTTTTTGTTTCGAAGCCGTCAATACAACTGTATACCTTGATAATCGAACGATCTCTTCTTCTTACAACAATGGATCAATGACTCCATTTGAAGGCTGGTACGGTCGTAAACCCTCGATATCTCATATCAAAACTTTTGGTTGTGCGGTTGAATATCTCATTCGCAAAAGCCAGCGTGATGGAAAATTCCACGCTATCACCAGAACTGGTGTACTTATTGGATTCACCACCGATAATTTTAACTATCGTATCTATGATCTTGAACTGAAGAAGATTGTCACAACCCGCGATGTGAAATTCCGCGAGCACATCTTCCCATTCCGAAAGTCAATCAAATTTGATTACAGTCACCTATTCTCAAGGAAGGAATTGACTGAACTCAAAGAGAAGAACTCAGATTTTGAACCAATCATCAATTTAGATGATGATGACTATCCTCTCCTTCCAAAACAAAAACCTTCTAACAATACCCCAGACGTTACCCAGGAGTCTGAACCTCCTGGCAATAACGATGGGATAATCAATCAATCTCAATCATCGCCTCCACCAGAGAAAGCCATGGAGTCTGAACCTCCATCGGCAGAACCTCTTGGTGAAAATCGACCTACAGTCACTGAACAGCCTACAGTCAGACGTTCTACTCGGGAACATCGACCACCCAACCGATTCACACCATCCTCCAATCATTCTTTTTGGGCAGATATCAATGCCTTCATTTCTAATGATGACCTCGACTCCTATGCTTTTGCGACCACCCCTACTGTACGCCTAGTCAATGAACCGAAAACTTATAAACAAGCTTTGAAATCCTTACACAAAGACGAGTGGATTGCTGCTATGAATAAAGAATTGTCTTCCATCAACAAACGTAAAGTTTGGAGCATTGTAAAACGCCCCAAAGACCGAGCTGTTGTCGGTGGGAGATGGGTTTTTAAGTTAAAACACAACCTTGATGGATCCATTTCTAAATTTAAAGCCAGATATGTTGCAAAAGGATTCTCACAAGTGCCTGGAGTCGACTACCATGAAACATACTCACCTACCGGAAAGCCCACTTCTCTAAGAGTTCTTATTGCTATTGCTGCCCTTAATGGATGGCCTATCGAATCAATGGACGCGATATGTGCCTTTCTCAACAATCTATTAGACTATGAGATTTATATGGAATTACCCGATAACCTCAAAGAAGAGTATGGAGACGATATGGTTGCTTGCTTAGCTAGAACGATTTATGGATTGAAACAATCTGCAAAGTACTGGAGTGATGATGTTACAGAGTTTCTATTATCAATAGGCTTTCATCAATCAGAAGCTGATGCTTGTGTGTTTATACGCATATCATCTGATGGATCAAGATTCTCAGCTATGTATGTGCATGTGGACGACATGGCAATAACCGGAAACGAAATCTCTCACATCAAAGACCTCATCTCTAAGCGGTGGGACATGGAAGATCTTGGTGTATCTCATTGTATTGTTGGAATACAAATAGCACGTACTTCACAATTCTCATACGCAATTGGTCAACCTGCCATGATTGAAAGCGTATTGGAGCGTTTTGATATGATTCACTGTAAACCAGCAAGTACTCCGCTTCCAGGAGAACTCAAATTGACCAGAGCAACGGAATTTGAAGCCCAAGATTTTGCACGTCAAAACATGCCTTACCGAAATGGTGTTGGATCGCTAATGTATCTATCTCAATGTAGCCGGCCAGATATTGCCTATGCCGTAGGCGTCCTCTCCCAACACCTAGATCGACCATCCAAGGCTCACTGGAATGCTTTTATTCATGTTTTGCGATATTTAAGAGGTACAACTCATCTTTTTATTGAATACAACGCTGGAAATGAAGGTCTTGCTGGCAACCAGTCCTGGGACTGTCCTTACGGTTTCTCCGACGCCGATTGGGCTGGCAACAAAGATAACCGCCGATCAACCACAGGATACATCTTCAGATTTTTAGGAGGTGCTATCAGCTGGAAGAGTCGACTCCAGCCAACTGTAGCACTGTCAAGCACGGAGGCTGAGTATCGAGCCACAACGGAGGCCGGGCAGGAAGCAACATGGCTTCAATCACTCCTCATCTCCTTTGGATTCACAATCACCAAACCAACTCGCCTTCACTGTGATAACTTAGGTGCTATTGACCTTACCTCCAAAACTATCTTTCATGCAAGGACAAAGCATATTGAAATTCAATACCATTTCATCCGAGAACTTGTTAAACGTGGAACAATTGAACTACAGCACTGCCATTCTCATCGGATGATAGCAGATGTTTTGACCAAACCCCTAGGAAAATCGCCTTTTCAATGGCTACGCAAGGCTATTGGACTACATCATCGAGAGGCAACTTCAACTTAACTAGTTATATCAGGCTATTTTTTTTTTTACTTTCTTTTCTTTGGGTTTTCTTTTCTTTTCTTTTCTTTCTCTTATGTTTACTTTATCTACTATACCATGATATGCTGATTTGTTTGTCGTGCTTGAGGGGGGGTGTTAAGATATATCATTTATTTCAATCACGACAAACACATACCTCACTAAAACCATACAGTCACCGATACAATATGATCACCTATACAAATCCACCAATACAAAAACTCAAACCTAATTACAAATTTAGCTGTATCATCATTGTATCACTCAACTTAGTTCATACTGATCGCCACTCCGCGCGCGCCTCTTTTTCCTCATCAGTCCACTGAGGAAAATTAGGCGTGTGAGTTCTTTTCTCTAACATTATATTCAACTCAATCATATCAACCTTATTCATCAATTGCTCTTATTTCTATTACCTCCTTTTGTATAGATTGAATCTTGTCCCTCTCACCTTTAATAGGTGTGTAGTATTGTTGTCCTTGGTGTTCAGAACCAGAAGGACTTAGCCCGTTTACTGGCTTTTACCAGGTCTGTTGTTTAAGTTATGATTAATGATAATATCAGTCCACTGAGGAAAATTAGGCGTATTGAATCTTGTCCCTCTCACCTTTAATAGGTGTGTAGTATTGTTGTCCTTGGTGTTCAGAACCAGAAGGACTTAGCCCGTTTACTGGCTTTTACCAGGTGTGTAGTATTGTTGTCCTTGGTGTTCAGAACCAGAAGGACTTAGCCCGTTTACTGGCTTTTACCAGGTGTCGAGTTCCTTGAATTCTCTCAGGTTTCTTTTAAATGATGTGTATTTTGAATGATGTTTATTTTTCACTTACATATTTTTGGGTTTCACCGCTCACACTAATATACGCACATTGCGGGGGTGTTAATGAGTTTTCAGGCTCCACCCCCTCGTCAAGATTCCTAGCATGCCTCATAGGCTCCTCCTTGTGGTTCCTCGAGGCTTTGTCCGGTCTTGACGAAGTTGATTCTACAACTGCAATGAGTGAATGATTTTCCTTGAGTTGACCGTTCTTCCAATCAATCTTTTCAAAATTTTGTCGTATCCAAGGCATTCCAAGAATTATGTCGTACTTGTCGCGCAATTCAGTGATTATGAAGGTGGTTGGTGTTGATTCAATGGAGTTGACACAGAGGTCAACAGTATGGGTGATTCTTGACTCGTGACCACTAAAACCAGTTACACTTCTGGTTTGAGGTAATGGGTCCGTCTTGAACTTGTTGGCAGAGACAAACCGGTGGCTCATTGCTTCATGTGTAGCACCGCTGTCTACTAAGGCTCTCGCAACAATGGGGGTGGCACTCTTAACTTCGAAAATAGTAACAAAATCAATGATTCGCGTATCTTTTATTTCAAGTGAATTTAAGCTACTACAATCTTCAGTTAAGTAATTACCGCTCGAGTGTGGCACCACTAGCACTCCCGAGCGCCTCCATTTTTTGAGGCTTCAGCTCTTCCATCGTCCTTCTCTTCTTCCTTGACACCATCCACTTCAGCAACTTTACTTTTGAATTTCCCATAACCTCCATATCCTCCTCTACCTCTCCAACCTCCTCTACCTCCACGTCTTTTTCTAGTTGGACAGTCTCTAATAAAATGATCATCTTTACCACAACTATAACACATTCCCATTGCTCCTCTCTTGTTATACTCCTCATTTGATATGTTAACACGATAAGCCAAACAATCCATTGCATCTGGATCAGTAATAGTGGTTGAGGTTGAAGTTGTGTTGGTTGAAACAATTGGGTGGTGCGTGTTGGAGTCTCTTTTATTAATTTCATTATCAAGTTTAATAGCTAACTTTGCCATTTCTTCAACTTCCTTGAATTCGTCCCGTACCATATGCACCGTGATTTCTTTCTTTAATCCTGGCTTAAATTGAGATAGTAATAAATTCTCAGGCCATTTAACTATCAACGTTAATTCCGAAAACTTAATCCAATAATCTACCACTGCCTTTGTTTGAGTTAACGCCCTCATTTCTTTTTCTGCTTTAGCCAATCTTTCAGAGTCAACGAACGTTGCTTTAAATGATTCAAGGAATTTTTTCCAAGTAACTTGTTTCAT